>NC_066541.1:12879071-12976571 GCF_024679095.1 Eriocheir sinensis | reverse complement strand
AAGAAGAGGAAGATGTGGAAGAGGAGGAGGATAAAGAGGCACAAGAGGAGGAGGAAGAATAAAGGCGGTGGTGAGGGTCGGAAAAGTGAGAGAGGGAAGGGAGAGAGGTTATTAGGTGCTTCAAACAAGACCACGAAATAAATAAAAAATACACATAAAAAGGGGAATAATTTTTACTGCGCGTTTAATCCCAAGACAATGGACGCGAGGATTTTGTGAGGCCGCTGAATGTGTGTGTGTGACGCACCGAACACAGGTGAGGGCGAGGGAAAAACGGAAGACAGGTAGAGCACAATAAGGGAAAAACGTGCAAAAATAGATTAGGAGAGAGTGAAATATAAAGAAAAAAAGAAAAGATAAACGAGGAAGAGGAAGGCAGAGGGAAAACAACTAAAAAGAAGGAAGACAGGTAGAGCACAGAAAGGGAAAGAGATGCAAAAATAGATTAGGAGAGAGAGAAATATAAAGAAAAAAGAAAAAATATACAAGAAAGAGGAAGACAGATGGAATGAAGGATAGAAGGAAGGCAGGTAGAACACAATAAGGGAGATAGAAAAATTGATTACGAAGGAGTGAAATTTAAAGCAAATCAAAGAAAATGTACAGAGAGAAAAGTGAGGGAAAAAGAAAGATAGGTAGAAAACAAACACTAAAGACGGGTAGAATATATAACAAAGGCAAGCGGCACAAAAATAGATTAGGACAGATGCTTTTGAAATATAAAAGAAAAACATGAAGCTATATGATGAGGAGACATAGGGAAAAAAGGAAACAAAAATAGAAATCAGAAAAAAAGACAGGCAGAATACAAGTGAAAAAAAGTGAAAAATATATTAGAACAGAAAACTGAAATTTGAAGTTAGAAAAAAATATACATGATACACGAAGAGAAGTTAAAGGAATGAAAATGTCAGGTATAAAAAATAATATAGAAAATAATAAGGGGAAGACATACAAAAACAGATTATGGAAGAAAACCTGAATAAAAAGCAAAAAATAATAAGAAAAACTACAAGGAGAGGAGAAAAAAAAGGCAGGCATAAAACAAAATGGAAAACAAATAAGGAAAGAAAAAGAAACAGATCCCGGATACACTCCACAAAGTTATTTTTCTTTTCCCTCCTTCAAACCACAAAAAAAGTCTCATTAACTTCCCATTCCCTTCCAGTCCTTCGCCACTTAGCCATGCAGCATCCTACCTTTCACTCCATCTATAAGCAACGAGCCTAAGGAACCACAAAGCAAGCTCCTTCTTCCCTCCAACAAACCTTAATCTACTCAACTCCTCCCACAGAAACTTTCCTCCACATCAATCCACATCCCTCCACTTCAATTCATCTAGCACTTAAGAACCACGAAACCAGCTCCTTCTTCCCTCCAACAAACATTAATTAATCCTCCTCCTCCACCCACAGACTCCTCCTCCACAAATCCACATCCTCCACTTCAATTCATCTACAAACTTTCCTCCACATCAATCCACATCCCTCCACTTCAATCCATCTAGCACTTAAGAACCACGAAACCAGCTCCTCCTTCCCTCCAACACACATCAGCCTCCTCCCCTCCTCCCTCAGAAGCTTACCTCCACTGCCCTCTCTTCCCTCCACCTAAAGGCGCCCTCCCTGACTCCTCTTATTGGCCAGTCCTATCTATCTTTCTCTCGCTTCATTTCTCATTACAGATTCCCCTTCTCCTTTCACTTATCCTCCCTCCCCCTCCCTGATCACCCTTCCTTCTCCTAGTCTCCATTTTTTTGTGTCTCCACGCCTAACAGACTACCCTATCCCTTCCCCATTACCCTTTTTCTCCTCCTAGATCTCTCCCATTCCTCTCCTTGCTTCTCCAATCGTACCCCAACTACCTTCCCTATCTCCCTTGGCCCTTCTTCCCTTCTTAGACCTACCCTTCCTCTCCCACACCTTCCCTTCCCTTCCCACAGCCTCCCTTCAATGTCCTCCCCCTTTCCTCCCCCTCCCACCTTGGCGAACAGGTAAATGAAGGCGGCAGTAAAGAGCAGACTAATGTAGATGGGATCCGACCGCGACGTAGAAACACTTTTACGGAACAAAAGAACTAATTATGCAGTAACGGAGGTCGAGATGGAGGGAGGGAGGGAGAGGAGCCGACGGACGCGAAGGAGGAGGAGTAGGAGGAGGAGAGGGAAGGAAGAGGAGGAGGGAATGGGAGATGGTATGGCAGTAGTAGGAGAGAAATAGAGAGTGTGAACTGGTCAAGGAGGAGGAGGAGGAAGGGAGATATAGGAGAATGAGGTAGCTGCTAGGGAGGACACGATGGGGGTCGAAGTAAAAGGAAGGAGTAAGTGAAGGGTGTGAATGCTGGAGTGAAGTGGAGTAGGTTAATGGGAAGGAATGGAAGCTGGCAAGGGAGGGGAGTAGGAGGAGGAGGAGGGGGAGGAAGCGAGTAGGAGAAAGTACTGAAAACGAAACAAAAGGGAAGGGAGTGAAAAATAGCCAGTTCGAGTTATCATTGTTTTGCCCAATGACCGCCGACTCCCGACCCGCTGCCTCCCACCTGGCCATCTTCTCTCGTTATTACCACACCTCGCTCACCTTTCTACCTGTCCGTCTGGAACTCAAAAAAAAGCCGCAACAACGCAGAACATTGACTTTTCCTACCGCAACACAGAACCGTAATGTCACGCGGCTTCCTGAAAAATGCGGTGAACTTCATGCATGATTGAGATGGTATTTGTACGCTGATAAAAAATGGGTTTCAACATTTGCAGTGAGAGAGAAAGGGCACTACATAACACCCTAATACCACTTCGATTTCCTGATAATGAGGTTTTTAAATCCCAAACCAAGTATCCGTATTACATAGAAAGAGGGTTAGCGCATTCACTGTAGGAGGGCGCTAATGTCACTGCGGTTTCCCGGGAGATACAATGAATATCTTGATGGGTAAGAAAAGAATATGTATAAACAGAAGAGGGTAAGAGTATCAGCTGTGAGAGGGGCGTTAATGTCACTGCGGTTGCCAGAGACATACAATGGGCTTTCCGAAGGGTAAAAAAGGCATTCGTTGCGGTGCTGAGAAACCACAGGGCAGCTAACAACAAGTGGGCGTGTGGTGGCGAAGAGGGTCGGTAGAGGGCGTGGCTGAGGGCGGGAAGGTTGGCGAAGGGGGAGAGGGGCGAAGGGTGAGGCTGGAAGGGGGCTGGAAGGGCTGAAAAGGAGTGGTTTAGCGGGTTGGTCAGGTCTTCTTGTCTCTCGATCCCCGGTAGCTGGCTGTGATTTGTGGCAGGTCAAGATCTTTTTTAGTTTCTTCTTTTGGTTCTTTTGTGGAGTTGATGTGTGAGAGTGTTGGAATGAGATGGATGGAGGTAGAAGGTTGAAGTGGAAGGAAGGAAGGAAGGAAAGTGTGAAGGGCTTATGTGGAATGACTTTAGGATGTAGAAGGTGAGGATTAAGGTGAGATAAAGAGAATGAGATGAATGAATGTATAAATAAATAAAAGGAGGTGAAATGAGTTACGTAAAGGCTGGATAGTGAGTGAATAAGAGAGAGAGAGAGAGAGAGAGAGAGAGAATCTTTTACCTGTACCTAATTCCTTTGACGTGTTCCACTTTCCTTTTCTTTTCCTTGTGCATGATTCTTCCCTTCTTTCTCCCTCTCTCTCTCTCTCTCTCTCTCTCTCTCTCTCTCTCTCTCTCTCTCTCTCTCTCTCTCCGGCCAAGTCTCACATTCCTCTCCCTCTTGCGTGTATGAAGTTTTTTTTTTTAATCTTTTCCTCCCTTTCCCTTATGCAATCTGTTATATTCTTTCACCTCTTGCCGTGTTCTCTCTCCTATTTGTTTTTCATCTTCCTTCAGCTCGCCACGCCACTTCCCCTTTCTTATATCTTTCCAACCCTTTTTATAATCCGCCTCTTCCTCTGTTCTGTTCTCTCTCTCTCTCTCTCTCTCTCTCTCTCTCTCTCTCTCTCTCTCTCTCTCTCTCTCTCTCTCTCTCTCTCTCTCTCTCTCTCTCTCTCTCTCTCTCTCTCTCATCCCTTTCTTTCTTTGTGTCTGTTCTGCCTTTTCTTTTACATCTCGCTTGCAATACTTTCCTTTTGCTCGATTTCTCATTCTTCTCTTCTTCCTCTTTCTATTTCTCTTCTTTTGTTTCGTCTTCCTCTTCTTCGTCTTGTTTTCTATTTCCCTTCACCCTGCCGTTTTCCTTTTCTTAGTCTCCCTACCTCGATTTTCTATGCCTCCTCCTGTTCTTTTCTCTCCCTCTCCCAATCTCAATTTCTCCTTCTCTTCCTCTTCTTTTTTTCTCGTTTCTCTTCTTCCCCTTTGTCCTCTCTGTCTCCTATTTTCCTTCACCTCGTCACTTTCCTTTTCTTAGTTTCCTATTCCTTCTCCTTTTCTTTCCTTCTTCTCCATATCTGAATTTCTCCTCTTCCTCTTCTTTCTTTTTTTCTCGTTTCTCTTCTTCCCCTTCGTCCTCTCTGTTTCCTATTTCCCTTCACCCTGTCACTTTCCTTTTCTTACTCTCCCAACCTTTATTTCTGTTCCTTCTGTTCTTTTCTACTCCCTTTATTCCTTTTTATTCCTCTTATTTTCTACTCCAACCATTCCTTTCTTCTCCTTCTCCTTTTTTGCTATGCCCTCCAGTCTCGATTTCTCCTTGTCTCTCTCTTTCTATTTTTCTTCTTTCTCTGCTTCCCTTCTTCTCTCTCTCTCTCTGTTTTCATTTTTTCTTCCCCCCCGACACTTCAGTTTTCTTACCCTCCTAACCTCTTATTTCCACTCCTCCTCTTCCTTTCCTCTTCCATTCCTTTCCCATTCCTCATTTTCCCTTCTACTATTCATCTTTACTGCCCCTATTCCTTTTTCCTCCTCCCATTCCTTTCTCAGACCTCTATTCCTTCCTACTCCTCCTCCTAATCCTTTCTCGACTTCTTTTCCTTCTTCTCCTTTCTCCTCTCGATCCGCGTCACACAATCCCTTCTCAGAAAATCACTCCTATTAGCCTTTCTGCGGAACCCAACACATGCCTTCACAAAAGAGTCAACAACATTCAACTGATACTCCTACAGAGGCTCTTCTTAAAGCTAACAATACCGCTGAGTACTCTCGTAAGCTACTTTGGAGACAATATAGTTTGGTCATACGAGAAGCAAAGCCCAGCGCGTAACAGGAAAAGGGAAAATATGACGGAAAATCTTGGAGACTATGGGTATTTCTACACTCGAAAAGAAAAAGAAGAGAGCAAGCTTCGTCCACACAGGGTAAAGGTCAAGGGCTCTTTCGGCTATGTTTCATTAGGGTGCTTCAGGGGAAAAAAAGAGATGAGGAGAGGGAGGGAGAGAGGCGGAGGAGAAAATGGAAAATAGGAAAAAAAACATAGTTGCGTCCTTGAGGGAAAAGAAGGAAGCTTACATTTACATAGAAGTAGTTCATGTTATTATTACTTTTAGTATTTATTTTATTATTATTCTTACTGCAATCATTATTAGTTTTATTATGACCCAGTAGCATAGTAGGGATAATAGTAGTTGATGTTAGTAGTTGTGGTGGTAGTAATAGTCGGGGAGTGAAAGTAGTACTAGTAGTAGTAGTAGTAGTAATAGTAGTAGTGAGAGCATTAGTAGTAGTAGTAACAGCATTATCATCAGTAGTAACAGCAATAGTAGTAATAGTAATAGTAATAGCAGCAGCAACATCAGTATCAGTATTCGTCGTAGCATAAACACAGTCCGTCTAAAAAAACTCAAGAGCGGTAGACACGCCGCCGTTTATTTGAGCTTTTCCTTTATGTAACGCGAGCCGCGGAGGAGCAGTGCACACAGGAGCGGCAAACAGACCGACGGGGAGCGAGGATGAGTAAACACCCGCCGCCAGTACCGAGGAGCTTCGTGAATCAATCATAGGCGACACGCTGCCCCAAGAACGGTACAGGTAACTCCCAGGTATGCGGAGAGACAGGTAAGTCAATAGACAAGTAGACCGAAACACACAGATACAGATAAAGAAATGGAAAGGTAAGCTGAGATAGGTAAACAGACACAATATAAAAGAGTAAAGAGAAAGACAGACAGATAAACATGAGGAAATGGACAAATAGACAGTAGACCAGTAGGCAGATACATAGACAGAGACACAAATGCAGCTAGACAGATGGACGGGGAGACAGGGATAAAGTATTAGACAAAGAGACAGGGTTAGAGAGGTGGTTGTGACCGTGATGGTGGTGGAGGGTTTGGTAGTGGAGGAAAGGGTTGGGTGGTGAATGTGGTGGTGAATATGGAGGTGAATGTAATGATAAAAATGGAGGTGGAGGTTGTGGTGGTGGTGGTGAATGCGTCTGCCTGTGTTATGAATGCCCTCATGATATTATTCACTCCGCACTTCATTTATTATTCATATCTTCATTTCTATTTGCATCCTGGATCTGTGCTGGCAAACACTATTATTATTATTACTCTTATTTTTCTTTACATTATTATTGCTTTTACTATTGTTACTACTACTACCACGACTATTACTATTACTGTTCCTATTAATGTGGCACTCCATTACTACATAGAAGCAACATCAGCTCCGTGCACGCCCAGGCTTCGTTTCCAGCTCATTCGGCCAGCGTTCAGCACCCCATTACCAGCCTCCGCCTCCGCCTCCTCCTCCCAGGCTGACCTCCGCACATTAGCAGCAGCATTACACCTCAAAATTCAGACACATTAGTGAATCAAAAGCACACGATAGCCCGCCCAGGAGAGCTCATCACCACCACACACACACACACACACACACACACACACGCATATATACTCATACACATACATGCAGGCGCGCGCATACGATTAATTAAGTTTCGGAGCATGTATGAGTGTAATTTAATATCGCATTTTTACATATTTCTTCAATTGTGTTTGAAACCAATAATTCATTTATGGAGAATTTTTACATACACTACATAATTCAAATATATAATACCTGACATGCATTTATTAACTCTCTCTCTCTCTCTCTCTCTCTCTCTCTCTCTCTCTCTCTCTCTCAAACCCACATCTCTTGAGCATTAAGTAACCGCGCCTTACTAATCCAAGGTTGCCCCCATCCCCCCTTCGGCAACCCCCCCCCCCCCCCCCGCCAAGGCCGCAGCTCGAAATATTCCGCAAAAATGCAGTTCGCTAATATTCCCCGCGAATATTATCTTCCTTTGCAAACATAATTAGCGTAATTAATTCCCTTCGATCAACAGTGTCATAGTCTTTTCCCTCCGCCCAGCTACCCACACACTGCCTCCCCTCCCCTCCTTTTTTTCCCTCCCTCCCTTCCTCCCCTTCTTTCCCATCCTCCCGCCCTCCCTCCCTTCTCTCCCTCCCTCTCCTCCCCCTCTCCTTTTTTTCTATTTTAGCTTTTTCCTTCATTCTTTTTTTCTTTTTTTTTACTTTTTTTGTGGTGTATCGCGATGTTCAATTCAGTTTTTCATGGTTGTTGTTTTTTCCATTCTTTTCCTAACGCTTTTTCTTCCTACTCTTTATCTGTTTTTCATATCGGTTAGCGCTTTTTTTTACTCTTTTTTCTTTCACACTACAATGGTTTTCCGCGCTATCTCTGCCCTTTCTTTTTTTCTCTTGCTCTCTTTTTTTAACGTTTTATACCGCTTAGTTTCTTTTTACATTTATTTTCTACCGACTCCTGACCTGCTTCACCGAGTCTCGCATTTCGTTCCATTTCTCAATCGTGTTTTATTATATTTCACCTTCCTGTCTTTATATGTCTTTTCCCCCGTTCCCTGCATTCCTTTTCCCATTCCCCATTAACCTGGTATCAGTGACGAGCCAAATTTTTGCCATGATATAAACCCCCCAAAATAGATGATGCATAAACTGATCAGAAATGCGTCGATATATATATTATGAAACGGTTTGCGTGAGTGATGTTTTTTTTCTCATTAATTCGCTTAGAGGGACCTTTAAGAAACATGATCCCCGCAGCTGCCGGGTTAAAGATTAGAATACTTTTTTACGTCTATTTCCAATCGCAGTTTCATTACCCTTTGTTCGTCTCCTTTACGACTACTTCGGACCTAAAATTCTCCTCTCCTTCTCTTTTCTTCTTCCAGTATTTCTTTCCTCCACCTCCTCCATCCTTCTCTTACATACAGACACATCTCCCTCTCCCTCTCTCTCTCTCTCTCTCTCTCTCTCTCTCTCTCTCTCTCTCTCCCCTCTTTCTTTACCTCCCCCACACTAGCAAATAAAATTATTCTCCCCTCACCCCCTCGCCAATACCGCAGATTCCCTCAAATTCTTTTCTTCGTCTCCCCTTTCCATTTTTTTCTTCTCCCTCGTCCAGCTGCCCTTCCCCCATCCATCCCTACCTCTCTCCTCTTCCTCCTCCTTCACCTCCTTCTCCTCCTGTCTCCCTCTCCCTCCTCCTTTTTCCCTCCCTCCTTCCTTCCCTCTTCTCTCCATTTTCTTTGGCTGGATCAAACCTGTTCTTCTCGCCAGCTGTCGGCACCCCCTTCTTCCCTTCCTCCTCCTCCTTCTTCTTCGCCTCCCCTGACCGTAAACAGTCGATTCAGCATGGGAAAGGAAACGTTTATAAGACCCACAAAATTGAATGACTTTTCGTGGACATGCCATAAAAATATCCATATACAAGAATGAAGAAATAAAGATGATGTATGGGTAGAGTAGCTTTTTCTTTTCTTTTTTTGCAGTAGGTTTTCACTTTAGAATATAAGTATTATCGAATCTCTGGAGGCTGAAAAGTGCCACTGATTTCTGGGACTGCTTGCATCTACGTCTCTATATTTCATCCTTATAAATAGCACAAACACAGCTTTTTTTTTTTTCCTTTTCCTCTTTATTCTAACTCTCCATTTTTTTCCGCGTTGAAGGTAAGCTTTTTTGTAGAACTCAGACACACCACCAACACCACCCAAAAAAAGGCAGCACAGTTTAAATAATTCCTTTACGTCTTTTATCCTTCATGTTCATCCTGTTATTCTTTCCTCTTTTGTTTTCTCTTCCCTTGCGTAGGCGTCCTATGCTTATGCCAAGGAAAAACCGGTTATTGTTTCCTCTTATTTTCGCTTTATTTTATTAGACGCTATGCTTATCCCACAGAGAAAAAAAAAACGAATCCTTCCCTCGTTTTTTCTCTTTATTTTTTGGCTTGTTATTCTTATCCCAGAGAAAAAACGTAAATATCTGTCTCTGGCTTTTATGGCACTGGAAAAAATTACTCCTACCACCACAACCAGAGAGGAAATAAACAATAACTCGAATATCGAAACCAAAATCAAGAACGAAGAACAAAGACAATTTTCAACACAAACTTGGAACGGACGGGAAGCCTCTATTTCCATGGCACTAAATAGAATTAAAAAAAACTCTCTTACCACCACAACCAGAGAGGAAAAACAACAACTCGAATCTCAAAATCAAGGATGCTGTACAAAGACCAATATTCATACAAATTCGGAAGGGAAGGGAAGCCGCTATTTTCCCTCTCTCCGCGTTTAGGCTTGTTGACAAATAAGCGAGAATCTTCAACACATTTCCACCTTAACCTCCGAGGACAGTGGTGGGCGGTGGGCGTGGAGCGTGGTTACCTCTCCCTACCTGTCCCTACCTGCCTCCCAGCCCTTATACAGGTGAGTTCGGGTCCTGTGTCTCCCCGGCGTAAGGATCACAGCACAGGCGAGAGGAGTCGAGCCTTGAAACGAATCCAATTTTCCCGCTATTTGACTCCAACCACATTTGCTTAAGTTATGGAAATTAAATGTTTAGGGATGAAAGGGAATTCTTACTCGGGAAAAATTAACTGCGTGTCCCTGTGGCCAGTGGAGTAAAAAGAGGCAATGTTTATTTCGCTCTTTTACCTCTTTTCCTCACTGACTTCCTTCCAGGCTTTCCGTTTTTCTCTCCTCTTTTAACTAAACATTTATTTTTCTTCTGCGTTGAGATTTTTTTTTCTTCATTTCTTTAAAATTCAAACACTCAAACACCAGCGTCGTTTATATAGTTCCTTTGCCTCTTTTGTTCATTTCATTTCCATTCTGTTTTTTTCCCCTCTTAATTTTTTCTGCGTACTTTTTTTTTTTGTGGAACGTAAGCGTATTCCAAAGCCATATGGTAAAGGGTAACTTAAATATTTATCTCAATCATTTAGCTTGTTTCTTCATCATTTTCCTTTCCTTAATTGCTTTCCTTTCCCTTTTTAACATTTTTTTTCTGATGTGCACCATATTTTCCTCATGGAGTTCACATTTATTCTCAACACACTCTAATGCCTTATTAATCATCATCTTTAAGCATATACGTATTAAACAATCTTCACAATAACCTCTCAATTTCAGACAATGATATACAAACAAAACTCGCAAGATGCCGCAAGATTATTCACAAAATCTCAAAACTATAAACTCCATGAAACCACGAATGACTGCCAGACACAGACGTCCAGGTGGCCAGCGCGTACCTGCCCCTGTCTCGCCTCACCTGAAGTGGCCCGTGAAGGACAACACTCAGACCACGGAAGAGAAATTACATCTTTTAATTTTTCCATTAGTTGGCCAACCCATTCACCACTCCACCGCCCGTTTTCTCTGCGTATGGCGATGATGCTCCACGCTAACGATGTAAGAGGAGACGACTTTAGCCCAAATTGGTTCCGCGGAGGCCGCTTCACCTTAATTGTCCTCGAATTTAACAATGAAAACAATCCTCCATATCAGATGAAGGGCCGCGGGTCTCGCCCATATTAACTCCCATACACACTAATTGGCCTTGGGGTTCAGCGTCCGGCGGGCTCAACGTTCTCTATTCAATGGGCTGTCGATGTTTTTTTGTCGGTGAAATGATTAGTTTTTTTTATGCTACAGAGCTCGTGGAGAAAACAAATTTGGTCTGACAGTCACATTTAGTAGTCTCAGTCGATGAAAACCTCATTATTATTATTATTATTTTTCTACAACAAAGGAGACAGCTCAAGGGTACAAAAAAAGGAAACAATAATAAAAAAAAGCCCGCCACTTGCTGCTCCTAATAAGAATCCAAGGAGGTGGGCGAAAGAGAGGTCAATTTCGGAAGGAAAGGAGTCCAGATACCCTCCTATTGTTTTTTTTTTTTTTTTTTGCTATTATTACCCAACTTCATAATTTCATCGGTGTAGCAGATGACTTAACCTTCCCTGAGAAATCACACTTTTTTTTTCAGGACATTTCTCGGTCGAGGAGCAAAAGAGTCGCAATGGTTTGTGCATCCAGGATTCCTAAAGATCGCCGCCCTCGGCCACAGATGTGAATACTGCCAGAAGGTATCATCACCAGTCCCTCTGTTTTATTTGTATTTTTTCTCCCGGCATGGCTAGTGAGGACTTGCTCTCTACCGGAAGTATAATTTTCTATGAGTGGTTCGCTGACTTTCAGTACACAAAGAACGCGTTTTTAAAAGGTGGATTTTATTTTCTCGGTTTTATGTTAAAAGAGAGCGTGACGGCTCGTCTGTTCTAGTGATTTCTCCATTTTTTTTTACAGCAAAGGAGACAGCACAAGGGCACAAAAAAGGAAACAATAATAAAAAAAAGCCCGCTTCTTGCTGCTCCTGTAAAGAATTCGAAGAGGTGGCCGAGAGGGGGGTCAATTACGGGACTGCAGTTTTTCTTCCTATTTAGAAAAAATTGCCGAAAGCCTTTTAAAATTGGAAACCTCTCTAATTTGTCTGTCTAAACCTTTAAGCTTCTGAACTAAGGGATGTTTTCAGGCTTAGAATTCTCAAACACAATATTCGCAGCTTTGTGCCCTGATGCTGCTTAACTTTAGGAGCCTCGCAAGGGCGTACCGCTGCCTTGCCGCCGCCGCCCCTCGTCCCCGAGGTGGGTGGGGCTGCCTGCGGTGAGGGCGGGCCCCTACATCGCTCCTCTACTGTTTACATGGCCGCGCTGCTGGCATAAATATATCACGACGGAAAGGCGTGTTTACATTTCCCGGGAACTCTGCAGGACATATGCAAATGTTGGCTGTCTTGTGAATACCAATATCTGTAGCCTGTGTTTAGAGAGAAAATATCGTCATGTTGATTCGCTCGTGTTTCGTTTCTTCAATGCGGATTATCAGAAGCAGCTTTGGCGGCCCTGTACACGCATGGGAAGGAGGAGGGAGGGGGGAGGGGGGAGAGAGAGAGAGAGAGAAGACGGTGCATGCAGTGCGTGGATCGGGAAGGAGTGGAAAGACTTGCCACACTCGCCGATACTTTGTGGAAGGGAAACAGCATTATGATAAAACGCGAGGCCGGGTTGCGGAAGGAGTCTTGGATTGCGTTACATTACTTTCTGTTTTGATTGAGTTCTTATATTGCATTACCTTGGCTTCTAATCTTCACCTTATGTTCAGTTTCCTCTCCTTCCACCTTCTCCTTTTTATCCTTTTTCCCCTCTCCCCATAACAATGTCTGACCCTCAACATTTACTTTCCTTCACTTCTGACTTATTTTTCCTCAGATTCCTCCCTTTCCTTCATCCAATTCTCACCACATTCCTATATGAGTAATTCCTGCCTCACACCTTTAATTTACGGCCAGGAATACAGGTAAATAGAAAACACACACTTCCTTATCTCTTACTATAACCTTGACTGACATGTTACTCTCCCTCTGAAATTGCATTACCCAACCTTCTATTTCTATACGCGTAATACCTCGCCCACCTTTAATATACGGCCGGGAATACAGGTAAGAACATACACTTCCTTATCTCTTACTCCAGCCCTGACTGACACTTTGCTCTCCCTCTTTATCCCTCAATTAGGCGGAATGTGGGCTGCCCCGAGGTCTAAGCGCCGGGTCTCACGTGCCAGCGGCCAGCCAGCGACGAGCCACCTGATAAACGAGAATTAATTAGCGTGCACGGCGGATAGGTGGGATAAGGTACACGCCACTAACCCCACGCCACTATCCTTCCCTATGCCCTCTGCCACGTGTATCTCTCTGTTTCCTCAATATTTTCTTCTCCCTAATCTTCCCTTGTCCTTCCCCTCGTGTCTGTTTTCTTCCTAATCTCTTTCTGTCCCTCGTAAGACTCTCCGACTCTCCTCTATCTGTTCACGAGCCTTTATAATTCGGCGCAACTCTGAGTCTGGATGGAAATATTGCTTGGATTCGAAGGCTCGGAGGTGCGGAGGGAGGAAGGGATCGAGGGAGGAAGGAAGGGAGGAGATAGTGAAGGGAGTGGTAGGGAGGGGAAGAGAGTGATTAGGAGAGGGCAGACTAGAGAGAGAGGGATTGAAGGAAGGAGGGGAAGGAAGGAGGTAAGTAAATGGGGAAGAGAGTGAAAGGGGGAGGGGGGAAGTAGAGGTAGGGGGATTGAGGGAGAGAGGGGAAGGGGAGGAGACACGGAGGGGATTGATAGGGTGAAGAGCAAAGGAGGGAGAGGGATAAAAAGGCGAAAAGGGGAAAAAGAGAGTAAGAGAAGGCGAGTTTACGTTTTGAAAAGATCTTAAGCTCACATATCGCGCTTCTGTTTGTCCAAGATTACAATGATATGAGTTCTCCCTCTCCCTCTCTCCCTTTCTCTCCCTCGTGTAGTCAGTTTTTTTTTCTTCATGTGTAGCACCAAGGCTTGTCTGAGAGAGAGAGAGAGAGAGTAACTGACTGACTGTGTGTGTGTGTGTGTGTGTGTGTGTGTGTGTGTGTGTGTGTGTGTGTGTGAGTGACCTGTTTCTTGCGTTCCCTTTTATCTCCTCGCGTGCTTGGTATCATACACTGCGCATTCAATTTTCGGTTCCGCTATAAAAAAATACGAGCTTTTAAAAACACTCGAGATTATATTGCATTCCTGACCCTTTATCACACACACACACACACACACACACACACACACACACACACACACACACACGGGCAATTTGATTATTTCCGCTATTCCAAACGCTTTTTACAAGATCAAATTCTCCATCACAATCACACACACTTAACCCCCAAAAAATATTATCACCCATCACCACCGGACCCCAAGAACTACCAACATCTAATTAATTAAAACTAATGTGATTAATTCCATGAAAATTAAAGGAAACGACTCGCGCGATAACTTAGAAGAGCAAAAAAAACTATGAATCCTTTTTTAATCAACGTCTGGCAAATTTACAGGATCCAATGTTAAAAAGGAAGGAGAGTGAACATAAAATTTTGGATTGATTGCCTGACTGGTGCAGAGGAAAGAGGAGACGGGGAGGAGGAGAGGGAGAGGGAGAGGGAGAGGGGAGAGAAAGGGAAAGCACGTTAAAATATGGAGGGGAGTGGAGAGAAGTAGAGAGGAGGGTGAGAGGGTGTGTAAGTGGGGGAGAGGGGAGCAGATTTTGTGGACGGAAGGAAAAGGAGTTTAGACAAAAGAGGAGAGGAAAGGGGAAAAGGAGAGAGGAGGAGAGCACGAAGAATATAGAAGAGGAGTAGAAAGGAGAGAAGAGTGAGATAAAGGGAGCAGAGAAAAGGAGGTTAAACAAAAGAGGATAGGAAAGGAGAAGAGTGGATAGGGAGAGGAGGAGGAGCAAATGGAATGGAAGGGGAGAGACGGGTGAGAGGGTAGAGTTGGGAAAGGAAAGGACCTGTGGATGAAAGGAAAAGGTAGTTAAACAGAAGAGGAGGGAAAATGATTAAAGGAAGTGAAGGCAATGTTAAAGGAGAAATCTGACGGAAAATAAGGACTGGAAAAGAATGATAGAAATTGAAAACAGAAATGGAGGTGAGAACTGAAGGAAGGAAGGGGAGGAATATGAAGGAAAGAAGTGAGATTTGAAAGGAATTGAATGTTAGGGGTCAGAGAATGTTTTGGGGAAAAGGGGAGAAGGACAAAAAGGAGATGGAAGAAGAAAAGGAAGCTGAAGGTGAAGGGAGGAATCTGAAGAAAAGAAGTGAGAGGTAAAGGAGACTGTTAAGGGTCAGACAATATTTGTGGGAGAGGGGAGAAAGGCAAAAAGGAGAACATAGAAGAAAAGGAAACTGAAGGTGGCCTGAAGGAAGGAATCTGAAGGTAACGAAAGAAATAGGAATCGAGGAGGGATGGTGCTTGTGGAAGGAATGAGAAAATGAAAAAAGGAGAGCAAAAAGAAAGGGAACTCAAGGTAAGGTGAGAGGAGGAATATGAAGGAAACAAGTGAAATGGGAAGTGAAGTGAAATAAACAATGAATGCTCAGAAGGAAGGAAAATAGGGAGGAGAAAAAGAAAGGGAGGTTAGGAGGAAAAATCTGAAGAAAACAAAATAAATGGAAAATGAAAGGGAGTGAATATTTAGTGCTGAGACAGAGAAGGGAAGCAAAATGAAACGTGAGAGAGGAAAAGAAAACTAAAAGGGAGGAACATGAAGGGAACAAAAGAAACGCGAAGTGAAAGAGCGTGAATATTTAGTCATGAGACGAAGAAGAAGGTAAAAATAGATAACATACTACTAGAAAAGGGGAAAAAAATGAAAGTTATGGTCAGCGCTAGGACGGTGTTTATGGAAAGCGGGGAAAATAAAATAAAAATAACACTTATACTGGTCACTAAATATTCACCCAAACCGGCCCATTAAGGGAGGTGCTGGAGCCTAAAAAAAAAGCAAAACCAGGTGTGAGTAAATCAGGAGAGGCGAGGCCGTGTGGCTGAAATTAAAGCGAGGACACGACATGGCCGAGTTTGTTTACAGTTTAATATACAAGTAACAAATCTCTCTCTCTCTCTCTCTCTCTCTCTCTCTCTCTCTCTCTCTCTCTCTCTCTCTCTCTCTCTCTCTCTCTCTCTCTCTCTCTCTCTCTCTCTCTCTCTCTCTCTCTCTCTCCACACACACACTCTCCCTCTCTCTCCTCGTGACCCCAAGCACGCACTGGGCCTCGCGACTAATGCATTCAACGCACAAATCACTACAACACTTTCGTCGCATGGAGAGAGCGCCTGACGTCCGTACGTAGCTGAAAATTCCCAAACACTCAAGATAAACAGAACCGAGCCAACAGAATGCAAGTGTGTGTGCGCCGGCTAATGGAAGCAAGGGATACACCCACACACACACACACAAACGAACGCACCTACACAGAGACACACACAGACACACGCACACACGCACATATACACAGACACCGTCACCCCGTGTATAGGCAATAAAAGTGTGTTCGCTGCGATTGACGGCGCTGAATCGTGTTTTCAATGTGAGCTTCTGGTATGATATGGACATGACAGATTGGATGTGCTATTTCTCTCTCTCTCTCTCTCTCTCTCTCTCTCTCTCTCTCTCTCTCTCTCTCTCTCTCTCTCTCTCTCTCTCAAGCCCCGCCCATCCACTCTCTTTGGTCTCCGCGTCAAACCAATAATGGCCACTTGAAAGCAGAACACAGAAAGGTAAACATAGCGACAGGTGAGTGGACAGGCAGGTAAGTAAGCAGGTGAGCAGGCAGGTGGGCAGGTGAATTGGCAGGTAAGCTGGGAACAAAACAGAATACAAATACCTGACCTGATTCTACCTGTGGATCCACTTTCCACTACTACAACCATTTCTCCCTCCCCTTCCCTTTTTCCCCTTGCTCCCCTTACTCTCAAACCAGTAGCATTCTTCTATTCGCCTCTCTGTCTTTCCCTCCTCCCCATCCTCTTCCTCATACGTCATTCTTTCACCTTTACTTTCATTATTATTTTTACTCTTGTTCTTCTACTACAACCATTTCTCCCTTCCTCTTCCCTTTCCCCTTACTATCATCCCAGTAGCATTCTTCTATTCCTCTCTCTGTCGTTCCTTCCTCCCCATCGTCTTCCTCGTACGTCATTCTCCCACCTTTACTTTCATTATTACCTTCACTCTTGTTCTTCTTCTTCCATAATCCTTTTTAATCCCTACATTTTATTCCTTCATTCACGGACTCACCCTTTCTTCATCTCTAACTCTATCTTCTTTAATTTTATCTATCACTACTTCAATTCTTTTTACTTTTTACTCTTTTTCCCTTTAGCCCTTTCACCTTACTTCTACCATTTCTCTTGTCTTACCCTTCCTCTTCCTGTTTTTTTTCCTTTTTCCTACTCCTTTTTCCCCATGTAATCTGTCTAATACATAATCGAAGCTTCTCTCTATATCCCGTGTTTCCCCTTTTCTTCCCCTGTTGTCCCTCCCCATTGCCTCCACTCCAGTCTTTCCTCCTCTTTCCTCGACCTAACCCCCCTCCACTTTCCTCTCTTCTTCTCCTCCTCTTCCTCTTCCCCCTTTCCTCCTCCTCTTCCTTGTGATTGGCTGGTCATTGCTTCAGAATGGCAAAAAAGCTCCGATCTGTTGACATTTCAGTGTTTAAGTTAATGGACGCTAATGGCTGTGCTTCGATTTTTCTTTATGTTCTTTGTGTTGGCGAGTATCGGCGTTTACCTTCACGGAGACACAGACGAGAGGAAAAGGAGGAAAATAAATTGGGCTAAAAAAAAAGGGGGATAATGTGTTTTTTTTTTTCTTCTCTCGTTTTTTTTTTCTCTTCTTTCTCTCGTTCGTTCGCTGGATTTAATTTGTCTTCCTCACACTGTCCTTTGTTGTTGGTGCCTTTGTTTTGTTTGTTTTCTTGTTTTTCTTGTATTGAGGATATCTGTTTAGTCCCTCAGATAGAAAGGCAATACTTATTTTTTTATTCGTTGCGTACTGAGATGATTATATGGTATCCGTTCTAGTGCCTGTACGCAGAATTCTAAACCTACATACGACCACAACATATTTACATCAGGATTTTTAACTCAACCAGAGCGAGACAAAATTATTATCACTGTCATACCTTCCCTCTACATATCTCCAGGTAGTCGGGCGAGGCGGCGAACAAGACAAG
Organism: Eriocheir sinensis; assembly: GCF_024679095.1. Taxonomy (NCBI): domain Eukaryota; kingdom Metazoa; phylum Arthropoda; class Malacostraca; order Decapoda; family Varunidae; genus Eriocheir; species Eriocheir sinensis. The sequence goes on along the minus strand of NC_066541.1, from coordinate 12,958,781 downwards.
CAAAACAGTTGATTGCGTGCAGAATACAAGCTAGCCTCACCTCTGCAATCTCACCTGCTGTAACCTGACCTCACCTTGCCTCACGTCACCGGCCTAGCTACATCAAATCTAACTTAACCAAACCTAATAAGCAAAACTGTTGATTACGTGAAGAATACAAGCTAACCTCACCGCTGCAATCTCACCTGCCGTAACCTGACCTCACCTTGCCTCACGTCACCTGGCCTAGCTACATCAAATCTAACTAAACCAAACCTAACAAGCAAAACTGTTGATTACGTGCGGAGTATGAGCTAACCTCACTCACCTCTGTATTATCACCGTTCGCAACCTGACCTCACTTTATCTCACGTCACCTGGCTTAACTACGCTACACCAAACTCAGTCAAGCCACACCAAATAATTAACGGAGGAATAGGTGGATAACTTAACTCTTGGAATAGGCTAAGTAGAACCCCATCTGCTATATTTGTCAGTTCTTAACCCGGCTAAATCTAACGTAACCAAGCCAAACCAAGCTAAACCAAACCTGTAACCTAGTGAAACTTAATTTAACCTAACTTAACCTAACCAAACCAAACTAACATAATACCAAACGCAACTAAACAAAAGCAACCTTAGCAACATACAAGCTACGAGAAGATAATTTAATGAGAGTTGTTTGTTTATAATCGCCACTGCGTCATGAGTAACCTTGGAGACCTTTTATATACACGCATCGTCGCTATTTAGAATGCGTTAATCTGATACCACCACGGCGTAGCACACACACACACACACACACACACACACACACACACACATCAAAGACATCTCTCTACGTTTGACTCCCACACACACACACACACACACACACACACACACACACACACACACATATCCCTCCCCTCTCACTCCCCTACACAACCTCCCCTTCACACGCCCAATAAATCAGTGTTCGGTTCACACACAATTACCGAAGCAGAAAATGATCATCAACAACAAACGCGAGGAAGAGAGAAGGTTCAGCCAGGTGCCATTAATACATCAACACGTTCATCATTTGTCACTCACTCCCTCAAAATTAGAACCGCGGGACTCGGAGCAAACATTTGTCTAAGCTGTGAGAGGTAAATGAGAAGCGCCACAATTAATTCAAAAGTCCAGTATTGAGGCGGAGAGAGAGAGGGAGAGAGAGAGAGAGAGAGAGAGAGAGAGAGAGAGAGAGAGAGAGAGAGAGAGAGAGAGAGAGAGAGAGAGAGAGAGAGAGAGAGAGAGAGAGAGAGAGAGAGAGAGAGAGAGAGAAATGTATATATATGTTGTTGTTGTTGTTGTTTATTTACCTGGAGTGTGTTTTGTTTCTGTGTGTGCTTGTGCATGTGCGTGTGTGTGTCTGTGTGTGTGTGTGTGTGTGTGTGTGTGTGTGTGTGTGTGTGTGTATTCATGTCAGTAGGTAAACATAAACCTCAATACAGTTTTAAGAATACATAAGAACACAATAATTTTATATGTAAGAACAATCATCATAATTTTTAACCAGCAAACACTAAAGTAACTTCGTTCATACTGAGAGTAAACACGAACAAAAGAGAGAAAGAGAGAGACATATCCAGAGAGAAAGGGAGAGAGATAAAGAGAGAGCAGCAGCAGGATTAGGTAGGAGGGAGATAGAGGAAGAGGAGGCGGAGGAGGAGGAGGAGGAGCAGGAGGGGAGTGGATAGAAAGGACATTCATTTCATTTTATAGTTGGCAATGGAAGGTCTAATGTGTCAATAACGGCGAGTCATTCTGGGGGACTAAATCGCCCAAAACACTGATGGAAAACTGTATTCCATTATTCGATGCGTTCCCGTCGCCACACAATTCCACCGCGCCGATGAATAGATGAAAAAAATAATAAGTAATAACACAAAATACATAAAAAAACGTGAATATGAATGCTACAAAAATATATGTGAATTATTAGCGGACATTGAAATTTGAGTGAAGAGAGAGAGAGAGCGAGATAGAGCGAGAGCGAGAGCGAGAGAGAGAGAGAGAGAGAGAGAGAGAGAGAGAGAGAGAGAGAGAGAGAGAGAGAGAGAGAATAATGATTGAAAAATACATTCGTCTCTTTGCTCTCAAATAAACATCGCCGAAATTGGGCCACTCTCGAAAAATATCACGAACGCAAAAAAAAAAAAAAGTGAGTAAAAAGTTTGGAAATGTCACACCAACATATACATAAAAGGTTTCAAATGTGTAAATCATCACCCGTGTGTTCCGTGTCCTGCCTATTTCCAGCCAGCGCGCCAGAGTTCGATATCCCCGGACGCAAAACAACAACAAATGAGTGGGGCAACAACAATGGTGATGATAATAATAATAATAACAACAACAACAATACCGATGGGGAAAATAACATATCTCATTCCGCGTTATGCAAAACAGTTTCGACAACCTATGCATTTCGCTCACTTTAACGCATTGTTGACAGTATTAATTAAAACTACAGTGTGGAAGGCATCTGGGCAGTCTTCCTCACCTTTAATTACTTCAACAGGTAAATCCTAAAGGTAGATCAGGTAAGAATGCCAACCTGTCTAATAGAAGGTATTGACTGACCGATTGACTGATTGATTGATTGATTGTCTGAAGAAAGAGAGAGGTAGATAGATAGATAGATGGATAGATGGATAGATAGATATAGATAGAGAGGGTCAAGATATAAATGAAAAGCGCTTAAAACTCAACAGCATACAAGAATACCTCATCTTCCCTCGACCTGTCACTATAACCTTGAGAGAAGGAAAGAAAGCACCCCATTTTCCTCCTCCTCTTCATTCTCTCCGCCTCCTTCATCCTTCTCTTCATTCTCTCCGCCTCCTTCTCTTTATCTTCTCGCCCCTCCTTCTCCTCCCGCTCCTCCTCCTCCTCCTCCTCCTCCTATCGCCGCGTCTTCGTAATTGTTCCCGAGTAAGTCTTCTTCCCCAAAACTTCAATGGAGTAAAAATAAAGTTTGAGAGCCTTTATTCCTGTTGACTTTAGGCATAATATCGGAGACTTTTCACTCGGCTGCCAAAACGGATGCAAAGAAGCGACGTGCGGAGGAAGGAAGGAAGGAAGGAAGGAAGGAAGGGAAGGAAGAGAAGAGAATAGAAGAGAGAGGGAAGAAGGTGAGCTTACATTTTTAACGATTTGTCTTTTCTTCCCTTCCTCATTCCCCTCCTTACCCTCTTCTCTAGAACCGGAACGACACACTTTGCAGTCTCGCTCCAGGGAAAAATGCGCATGGGAAGAGGAGGGAAGGAGATCGAGGCCAGGATTTTAGCCCTACGAGAGCGAGGGTGTGACTGGTTAAGCCGCTCCACGCTTCTTATTTCTACACCTGCGAAACGAACCTTATTTTTTTTTAATCATTTATTGCACACACCTGGATTTTAGAAAGAATGTACAGGGGATTCACTTATGCCGCTGGTGTTTCTTTTTACCATACACAGTCTGAAGGAAAGTAAATGTATGCGGGATAATCTAAGCCGCTCCTTGCTTCTATTTCAACACCTGCGAAACAACCTTATTTTTTCTTCTTCTCATTTCTCCCACACACCTGGATTTTAGAACGGGAAGAATGTACAGGTGAGTCAATGCTGGTGTTTTTTTGTTTTAATATGCACGGATATAATGAATGTACGTATGCGCGATGGTATTACTTCTTCCTCTTTGCAAGGGTGAAGGAATTAAGAAGTATGGAATATATGAAGGTGAATGCGGAAAGAATGTACATGTGATTCAGTGCCTCTCCTGATGTTTCTTTTTAGCATACACAGATAGAAGGAATACAAATATATGCAAGATAATACTAATTTTTTTCTCTGTTCATATGCGGAAGAATTTAGAGGTTTAAATGTATAAGAAAAGTGAAAAGAAAAGTGAATGCGGTGACCTTTTTACATGTGAAAGCATAGCGCGGGTAATGTACAAATGGGAAAGTTTTTGGAAAGTTTCGTTTAGTCGGCGCAACATCTGTGGTCATATGCCGGAGAGAGACAGAAGGGGAAGGAATAATTATAGAAGTTATATACAAGTGGGCTGAAATGAGAGGACCTTTTCTATAATGCACGGATGGAACGGGACGGAATAACGTAAAATGTGTATTGAGGAACATTGACGTAAGAGAAAAAAATAAAAGCTTGTATTCCGGAAGTACTCTCAATTTTTTTTTTTTTTACAGCAGAGGACAGTGCAAGGGCGCAAAAAAAAAGAAAACAATATGAAAAAAAGCCCGCTACTTACTGCTCCTAAACAAAGTGGCCAAAAAGAGAAATGCGGGCACCTAATGAACTAAATTGATACTCTTTTTAGGTACTTCGTATATCACCTTTTAGGGCTATCAGCTTCTCCGTGGTCTTCGTTATATATTCATTTTCAGCCCTTCGACTGTCTCCTCTACCGTGGAAAAATACGAAATACAAAAGAAGCCTACAATGATCCAAGAATAAGACCACACGATGACAGAATACGAGAAATGCGGAACACGTCCTGACATATTCTGGCCTTGCCCTTAAACACAAAACCTTTAGAGAAATCAGTCGATAGAGAAATAACAGGTTACAGTGCGGCTGAAAAGTTGAAAGCGAGCAAAACTTAATACACACTAAACGTAAATGATGAAGAACTGACCCCATCGCCGTATTCACGAGAAATCACTACTCCTGGAAGGTTTGTGGAATATAAACTGATCGATAGAGATAGGTTACAGAGAGGCTGAAAAATTGCCAGAGAGTAAAAGTCAATCTAAACTGTAAGTAAATCATGAAGAACTGACCCCATCGCCATATTCACGAGAAATCACTACTCCTGGAAGTTTTGTGGAATAGAAACTGCTCGATAGAGATGATAATAGGTTACGATCCGGCTGAAAAGTTGACAGCGAGTAAAACTTAACCCATACTCAACGTAAATGATGAAAAATTGACCCCGTCGACGTATATACGAGAAAACAGCAGGCCCGGAAGTTTTGTGGAATAGATAATAGGAAGCAAAGAGGAAACGGAGAGATGAGAGGACGGTGACGAGAAGATTACGGGGTCGTGGAACAGAATAAAAAACCTTTGGCGAATCACTGGGCCACATAACCTTTGAGTAACTGGCCGATGCTGTACAGAGCGGCAAAGCGGAAGAAAACGAAAGCATTAAACCGAATCACCCGAGAAATAAGTGATAAAATATTGAGCCCCAGCAAAACCCCAAAGGTCACTGATCGACGTTCTCCCACCTCGCCCCCAAACTACATACTTTTCGCCTTGTCTATATCAGTTCCAGTCACCTGTCGCCCCCACCGCCAACAGGTATGACGTCTAATTAACTCCCTCATGCACTTATTCAACTCACCGAGATTCCCATCATAACTGTATAGACGGGTTATTACCAACCAAAGAGCAATATCCTTAAATCTACCTTCAATCACCCTTCCCGTTTTTCCCATCTTATATATCCACTTGTTATCTCCATTATGAACCTTCAAGCACTAATTCATTACTCCGAGAATCCTTTCACTTTAGGAACGTTTTATTACCAGCAAAAGAGCAATATCCTTAGTCAGCTTGCAATTTGCCCTTCACACCTTCATATATCTATTTTTTACCTGTATCTATTACCTATATTACCTTTACGTACTTATTAGACACTCTGAGAATCCCTCCATACCTTGACGAACAGTTTACTCCCACCCGAAGATCAATGTCCTTAGTCTACCTTTAATCGCCCTTCCCATCTTCATAAATCCATTTCTTACCTGCAATTAGGAACTTTCACATATTTATCAGACACTCAGAGAATCCCTTCATGCCTTGACGATCGATAAATTCCCAGCCACAGAGCAATGTCCTTAGTCTTCCTGCTATAGCACTTCCCATTTTCATATATCCATTCATTACCTGCAATAAGAACCTGAGAAACTGTCCAAATTACGGCTGAGTTCCAATATACTAATCTAATAAGCATGTCTTCCCGCCACGCCTTTCCACACACCCATTATTCCCTGTATTACCTGTCTCACCAGCGTTACCAAGTGTTTAAATGACAGCCAACCACCTATCCTTTACCTGTCTGCGTGTCATCCCCGTCACACCTTCGTAGACTCCTTCATTACCTGCAGCAACAGCGTCACCAATGGATCACAGTCACTTCCTTCTAGCACACAGCTCCCTCTAACGTCCGTCCCTTCAACTCCTCATTACCACAATTCTCCCGTGTCTCGCTATCGCCCACACCACGACCATTGTTTTCACTGCCCCCTTGTCCATCACCACCACCACCACCTCTACCACTACCACCACCACCACATAAATCCTCCCCTACCCAACACAACCCCTCCCCTACTCCACGTATCTCCCCTTTCAACCCTACACAACCCCTTCCCAACCCTATTTAACCTCTCCCCTACCGCATATGACCCCTCCCAACCCCACGTAACCTCTCCCCAATCCTATAGTACCCAACCTAACATAGCCCCTCCCTAACCCCACTTAACCCCTCCCCAAACCCACATAACCCCTCCCAAACCCTACATAACCTCTCACCCACCCCACAGAACTCCTCCCCACCACCACCACCACCACCACACTCGCCCCTCACTATCGCTGCCCGGACTAATGGCGCCACTATTAATTAACATTGTTCCCATCTCTACTAACTCCGGCGACCATTAGCACACGCAACACATCTCTATCAAGGCGCCGCCAACACCGCACCAATTACCGCCTCGTACCCTCACCTTCTACTCACCGCCGCCAGGTGTCTCCCCGACGGACAGGTAGCGTGCGAGTACATGAAGCTGGTAAGGGGAAAAGTTTACAACAAAAATAGACAAACGACAATGACAAAGCAAGAACAGGAGATAAAAAAAACTGAAAATAGATTGAAACACAGACATACGAACAGACACCTAACAGAGAAAGACAGAATAAGAGAAACAAACGGAGGAAAAACAGATTGAAACACGGAGAAACGAACAGACACACAACAGACGAAAACAGAATAAGTAATGCAAACAGACATACGAACAGACACACAAACAGAAAAAGCCAGAATACGCGATACAAACATAAAACCAAACAGATCAAAACTAACATATACACTAGATATGAAAAAAAAAAAAAACATGACAGAACGAGACAGACCGACAGACAGACAGGGACAGCAATGAGCCACCAAAATGACGAACAGGATAACTCGGCTAGCGCACTGCGACAGAGTAACAAAGAGATGTAAACACGAATCAATATCCAACACACAACGCTGGCACACAGATTCGCCTTCGTGCCCCGGCGGGTGTCAAGAATTGGTCTCTTTAAAGGCGCCAAGAGCTGTGTGCCAAATGTCGTGACCTCTTGTCCTTCTTCCTCCTCCGCCCCCACGTCCCACTCCCCGCCTTCCTTCTCCTCCTCCGCGTCCTCCTCCACCTCCTCTTTTCTATGTCTCCAATTTCGCACTTTCCCATTCTGCTTCCCTTGCCCTTTCTCCTCCTCCTATCTTCACTCTTTTACCGCCTTTTCTTCTTTTTCCTGGCCGTTCGTATTTCTCTTTCCTTATATCACACCTATTTCGTATCCTCATTATCTTCCATTCCTTTCTACCTCCCCTTCTATTCGTCCTCTTCCTTTTTTCCTTATTTCGTTCCTTTTCCTCGCCGTTCCTCATCCCCTTTTCCTAAATCTCTCTTTTTGCTCTTTCTTATCTTCCTCACTCATCATCCTTTCCTTTCTACTTCCCCTTTTATCCCTCCTCTTCCTATCCTCCTACTCGTACCCTGCCCTCATTTCCTCCCTCCTTCCTCTCCCTCCCTATCCACACTCCCTTCCCTCAGCCACACACGCACGCACACGCACTCACCTGACTGCAACGCTAATTATAAAACAAACACACCACCTGGGCGCATTCCGTGACACTCTTTAAGGGGACACGATGCTTTTAAGGCGAATAATAGACGAGTTCACCGATGCTTTTAGTCGTGTTTGCCTTGCGAGCAGCGATTTATTAAGTGTTTTATGGGCTTTTGCCTCCCGCCCTGACGAGGAGGGGGAGACGGCCGGCCACCCTATAACCCGCCCAATCGATCACAGGTGGAAAATATACCTGGGGAGAGAAATATGAGCGATCCAGCGAGGTAAGATAGAGTAAAACGAACGTACGTGTTTCATATTGTTCCGTGTCTAGGCATGTGTGTTTCGGTCTTTTGTTACGTTGTTTGAGAAGGGGAGAACGATGGAAGGTTTGTGATGATTGTGATGCTATGGTAGAAAGAGTAAAGGAAGGGATAATAGTTACGCTGAGGTATTGAAAAAGGATGATTTCAGCTTGTGTTGATATCTGAAGAAAGGATAGGATTGTTTGTGTTAGTAGTGACGCTGAGATAGAATGGTAAGAGAAAAAGTAGCTGGTGAGTGAGTGTTTAGCATTTGAGAGGAAGAAGGAGGAAGGTTTGTAATAATTGAGACTTGAGGTAGAAAGTAAAAGGAAGGGAGGTTGTTCAGCCCGTTTCGTTATCTGAGGGGAAGAAGAATGGAAGGTTTGAGAGGTAGAATAGTAAGAGAAAGTGTGTTTGTTCACTGTTTTTTTTCGTTATTTGAGAGGAAGACGAACGGAAGATGCGTGATAATTGTGACTTTGAAGTAGAAAGAGTAAAAGGAAGGGTGGTTGTTCAGCTCGTTTCGTTATCTGAGAGGAAGAAGAATGGAAGGTTGGTGGTAATTGAGACTTTGAGGTAGAAAGCGTAAAAGAAAGTGCGTTTGTTCATTGTTTGTTTCGTTATTTGAGAGGAAGAAGGAGGAAGGTTTGTGATAATTGAGACTTTGAGGTAGAAAGAGTAAAAGAAAGTGCGTTTGTTCATTGTTTGTTTCGTTATTAGAGAGGAAGAAGGAGGAAGGTTTGTGATAATTGAGACTTTGAGGTAGAAAGAGTAAAAGAAAGTGCGTTTGTTCATTGTTTGTTTCGTTATTTGAGAGGAAGAAGAATGGAAGGTTGGTGGTAATTGAGACTTTGAGGTAGAAAGAGTAAAAGAAAGTGCGTTTGTTCATTGTTTGTTTTGTTATTTGAGAGGAAGAAGGAGGAAGGTTTGTGATAATTGAGACTTTGAGGTAGAAAGAGTAAAAGAAAGTGCGTTTGTTCATTGTTTGTTTCGTTATTTGAGAGGAAGAAGGAGGAAGGTTTGTGATAATTGAGACTTTGAGGTAGAAAGAGTAAAAGAAAGTGTGTTTGTTGAGTGTTTGTCTCCATATCTGAGGGGATGATGGTGCTGAGGTTAAGAGTAGAGGAAAGGATGTTTGTTTAGTGTTTGTTTCGTTATATAGAGGAACAAGGATGGAATGTTTGCCGTTGTCACTCTGAGGTAGAGGAGTAGGAAAGAAAAAGAAAAAGGTGCGTGTTCAAGTTTTTTTTTTTAATATCTCGTTTTACTTCGTTTCAGATTTATCGACTCCACTCTTTTTCTCCACGTCTTAAGAGGAAATAAAATAGCACTGAGGTCACTGCAATAAAAGAAAGTGGTCTGGTTTTGTTTAGCTTCGTTCCTTGCAGTTATTAAAGAGGGGATGGAAAGTGATGTATATAATTTAGTATAAAAAGAATAATACTAATGAATTAACGAAGCTGGTACGAAAAACATAATGTAGTTAATAATTCAAAAGGACTTGGATTTGACGGAGTACGGACGGAAAGGCAGATGGTGAAATAGATTTGGACGGAGAATGGACGAAAAAAGAGGGTGAAATAGATTAGGACGGAGTATGGACGGAAAGACAGACGGTGAAATAGATTTGGACGGAGAATGGACGGACAGACAGACGGTGAAATATATTTGGACGGAGTATGGGCGGAAAAACAGACGGTGAAATAGATTTGGACGGAGTATGGGCGGAAAAACAGACGGTGAAATAGATTTGGACGGAGAATGGACGGAAAAACAGACGGTGAAATAGATTTGGACGGAGAATGGACGGAAAAACAGACGGTGAAATAGATTTGGACGGAGAATGGACGGAAAAACAGACGGTGAAATAGATTTGGACGGAGAATGGACGGAAAAACAGACGGTGAAATAGATTGGGACGGTATATGGACGGAAAAACAGACGGTGAAATAGATTGGGACGGTATATGGACGGAAAAACAGACTATCAAATGGACGAATAATGGCTGATAATGAGTGCCACGTGCGTTGGCCAAGGTACAGCGGGGATAAAACACAAAAATACTAAAAGATGGACGAGTTGGCGCGGTAAAATGTGGAGCTTAAATTTGTTTACAAGGAACGTAATTAGAGCAAAGTTTATGAAGTTAAAGCAGATAGTGAGCAATTAAGGGAGATGGAACGGTGTCTTAGGGGGGAATAAGAGTGGATTATCAACCTTACTGCACTGAGGGTATGTGAGGGGCTGCACGCACTCACAAACACACACACACACACACACACATCAGCCCCCCCCCCCCCCCCCTCCCTTACACGCAGGAAGAAAGAATGCCGTGTACGTAGACCAAGCCGTACACAGACGCACACAAAAGAATCATCCCTCCCCCTCCCCCCCTCCTCCTCCTCCCCCTCCACCCGTCCTCCTCCTCCTCTCTCTCCCCCCCCCCCCTCTCCTGGCCATTACCTTGACAACGAAAAGGCCAAAGGTGAACGTGAAGGAATATTTAGTCGCCATTAATGTCTTGTCTGTTTTCATGTACGACGAGGAAGAAAAAAGACTAAATGAGTGTTTTATTGGAGGTAAAAAAACATTACAAAGGGGGAAAAAATGTTTAAAGAATGAAAGACGGGACGAGGCCGGCCTAATGTACTGAAAGGGTGACTAGGAGGGGGTGGAGGAACACACACACACACACACACACACACACACACACACACACACACACACACACACACACACACACACACACACACTTCCTCCTCTTCCGCGTCCTCTCTTCCTCTTTTCTCTCCTTCTCCAATTTATCACTTATCCATTCTTGTTCTCTTGTTTTTTTCTCCTATTCCTCCCTTCATTTTTTTTTCCACCTTTCCTTTTCCGCATCGTTCATATTTCATTTTCGTGATACTAACCCTCTTGCACACACACACACACACACACACACACACACACACACACACACACACACGCACACGCCCACGTACACACACAGCGATACATTCTTATGCAGTAATCAACGTACATCAAGAAAGCAATTAACTGGGGACGGACTCTTACATCATCGACTTTGAACACATACGCGAAGATTTTGTTAATTATTCCGGCTGTGTGTCTACTGTCCGGGTTTAGTGCACGTCTACCGTCTGTCAGGTGACCACTATTACTCTTTGCCGGTTTTCACTGTGTCTGTTATAAGCTCCATCAGGTTAGTGTTGGTTTCGTGTTCTGTTCGCTTCTCATTGTCACGAGTATCATTTCTGTTCCCCAAACTCCGAGGTTGTGTTGGTACCGATCACGTGTTTCGTCCGTGTCGTCGTCTTTAAGTTCATTGCTCTTTTGTATTCATTTGTCATGCATCCACGGAGGAATCACGGCACCGCTTACTCTCCTAGATTATACAGGAAATGTAGTCCCTTAAAGGCGTTACACGGTTGTCAAACTGAGTGACATTTATAAGTTCCAAAGATGGTGGAGCAGCAGTTCACATGATTCGTTACGATTAGCAGAAATCAGGAGAAAAGGGATGAAGAACGACATTCATATTGGCGACACAGCTCCTTATAACAGATTTATAATACAAACGCTGATTAAGTCAAGGCGCAACAACTTTCAGATTTCCAAGCAACTTTAGAGTTTAAAAAAATTAAAAAGGAAAGAAAGCAAAGTCTATGTATATATTATTTGTGCAAACCTGATGGATGGCAATTTATTTATTCAGTTATTTCATTCACCGAATTGAAAACACAAGATTCGATTCACAGCCGTAACAAAGCCGCTGCACTGCAATGATAGAATTAATATAGAAAACGTTAATAATATATATATATATATATATATATATATATATATATATATATATATATATATATATATATATATATATATATATATATATATATATATAATGTGTGTGTTGTGTGTGTGTGTGTGTTGTGTGTGTGTGTGTATGTGTGTTGTGTGTGTGTGTGTGTGTGTGTGTGTGTGTGTGTGTGTGTGTGTGTGTGTGTGTGTGTGTGTGTGTGTGTGTGTGTGTGTGTGTGTGTGTGTGTTGTGTGTGTGTGTTGTGTGTGTGTGTGTGTGTGTGTGTGTGTGTGTGTGTGTGTGTGTGTGTGTGTGTGTGTGTGTGTGTGTGTGTGTGTGTGTGTGTGTGTGTGTGTGTGTGTGTGTGTGTGTGTGTGTGTGTGTGTGTGTGTGTGTGTGTGTGTGTGTGTGTGTGTGTGTGGGTGTGTGTGTGGGTGTGTGTAAATGAAGTCTGTCTGTTATACAACGTACTACTTTCTTTACATGTTGGGAGATAAAAAATATATATAAATCATAAAAGACTGGAACTGCCAGGAGGGATGAAGCTGAGGGGTCAAGTGGTGCGCGTCTGGCGAGGAAAAGGGCGCGAGGTAAAGGTTTGACTATAAGACGAGCCACAGTGAGAGTGCTACATGTGAACAAAGTGAATGCCGGAAAGCCGAGCACGTACACCTCATATATCTCGCACCGTAAGCTTGACGATTTCCAACATTGTACGTATGAAAATTATTTACACAATGGGACCGAAATATAGATTATATGATGAAATGAGAAAGCAAACTGAGGTAAGGACAAGTAAGCTGGATGCACGAGAGCCAGCTGGGCGTGAGCAGGTGAGGCTGACGTGGACAGGCAATGAAACTAAAGTAGGAGAGAGACAGAGAAAGACATGAAGTGAATTACGAAGAGCAGTAAACAAAAAGAGGGGTGTGTTTTTTCGAGCTGTTTTAGGCTAGAAGGAGCAGCTCTTGGATTACAGCTTTTTTTTTTTTTATTAATGTGCCTTGTGCTACCGAGAATGTTCGCCATGCTGTCTGTCTGTCATGTCTGTTTGTTACTCTGTTTACAATGTTGTTTAGTTCGATGCATGTCTTTCTATTTGTCTGCCTGTCTGTCTAATTTGGTTGTAAAGTTCGCTGCAAGCCTTTCTATCGCTCTGCTTGTCTGTCTGCTTTCCAGCTGTATAGTTTCGTGAAGGTCTTTCTATCTGTCTCCCTGTCTGTCTGTCACTGTGTTTACCAGGTTGTATAGTTCCGGGAATATCTTTCTATCTGTCTGCTTGTCTGTCTGTTAACCTGAATATGCAAGTGTCTGTCTCGCTACCTGCCTGTCTGTCTGTAAACCTCATTATATTTATGTGCCTGTCTTTCTACCCTCCCGGCTGTTTGTCTGTCCGGCTTTTCTCTGTCTGGCTGTCTGTCGCTCTGTCTGTTCCCCACCTTTTATGCACTATAGGGAAGTCTCTTTTTTCCAGGTTAAAGCCGCTAATTAATGTGTACTTAGGTAATTCCCGAGGTCCGTGTCATAATATAATTATTTGTATAATCCTACATTATTATTATCATTATTATTATTATTATTATTATTATTATTATTATTATTATTATTATTATTACCTTTATTATTATTATCATCATCATTGTTATTATGTGGGCGAGTAATAGTATAGTTGTAGTGACTGTGGTATAATTAGTAGTAGTAGTAGTAGTAGTAGTAGTAGTAGTAGTAGTAGTAGTAGTAGTAGTAGTAGTAGTAGTAGTAGTAGTAGTAGTAGTAGTAGTATAGTGGTAGTAGTAGTAGTAGTAGAGTGGTAGTAGTATTAGTATTAGTAGTAGTATAGTTGCAGCAGTAATAATAGAGGCAGCAGCGGCAATAGTAGCACGAGCAGCCTGATTCCCGAGTCTTGTATTTCAGTCAGCCGGGGTTCACAAGCACGGCCGCTCACTCTTTCTTTCTCAAAACGAACGCGGCTTTTTACTGAGCCACGCGAATTCCGGCCTTCACAATTCCACTATTTTCGTGCCTGATGAGTGCGTGGCTGCGTGACTCCACCCCCCACCCACCTACACAGGCCTCCACGCACACCCATCTACACAAGCCAAATTCCACGCACAAGAACAATCAACCCTTTACTCCACTACACTACTGTCTACCTTCCTTTCGACTACTACTACACCCTACACTCATCCACACAGCCATCCACACATACACCTATTCACTATCCACCAAACTATCTTGCTACAGTCCATCTTCCACCCTCCTACGTATCAGCCATTCTCTCTCCACCTGTCTGCAGTCTACCGTCCATTCACATAACAGTTCACCCTCCAGCCTTCACCCTTCGCAGTCCTCCCTCCCTGCACCCAAAGCCCCGGCCGGCAATGAGGTTTCAACGTTATCAATATAATGCGTTTGCTTTCCATTTTATTTTTCCTATCATTCGGGGTCACAATGGTGCGGGTGTTTTTTGTTAATGTTGGATTTCATTTCGCTTGTATCGTTCGGGCTTCAGCGGCTTTGTTGGGTGTACAATCACTGTCCCAATACACAAGCTTCGGTTAATTTATGGCTTTTAATATACAACATGAATTAACATGGATTCATTTTAACGAGGACTCACCTGTAACATTATACATAATGCACCTGTCCAATTTATTCCCGCGGCATTGTTTTCTGATATAATACAAATTGAATTTTCAAGGATTAACGACACAGTGCGAAACGCGTCTATTATTAATGAATAACCTGCTAAATATTTCACCTTCACAGCGACGGGAAAAAAAGAGATCGCTGGCTATTGTTTTGTAAATACTTCATACTGTCTAACGTATTGATTATAATTATAGGAAGCCGGGACGCATGTCTAAAGGCTGTTGGTGGTGCCGATGCTAAGTGTGACGTCTTGTTATTTTTGCTGTAGTTGTTTTTGTTGTCGTTAGTGATGGTGGTGGTAGTGGTGGTGGCGGTGGCGGTAGTGGTGGTAGTGGTGATGGCGATGGCGGTGGTGGCGGTAGTGGTGGTAGTGGTGATGGCGATGGCGGTGGTGGTGGTAGTGGTGGTAGTGGTGATGGCGGTAGTGGTGGTAGTGGTGATGGCGGTGGCGGTGGTGGTGGTAGTGGTGGTGGCGGTTGTGGTGGTAGTGGTGATGGCGGTGGCGGTGGTGGTGGTAGTGGTGGTGGCGGTAGTGGTGGTAGTGGTAGTGGTGGTAGTGATGGTGGCGGTAGCGGTGGTGGTGGTGGTGGTGGAAGTAATGAATTTTATGTTGAATAGCGAAGAAACGAGAGGAAGTAGAAAATGAGAATGGAAGAATTATGAAAAAGGAATACGATATAGCAAAAAAATGGAGAAAAAAGGGTGTTTTTAGAATATGTGGAGGAGGAGGTGAAAGAGGAAGAGGAGAAAGACATGCAATAGTGGAGGCAGAAGTGGTGGTGATTAGTTGTGGTTGCGAGGAATGGGAAGGAGAGAGTGAAGGAGGAAGAGGAGGAAGAGGAGGAGGAGGAGGAGGAGGAGATAATGCAGTTGTGGAGTGGGTAGTGGTGATGATGGTGGAGGAACTTGAAGGGAGTGAGGAAAATTAGGATGAGAAGACGTATGAATAGGGATTAAAGAGAGGAAGAGAGAAGGAGTAAAAGATGATTCAGAGGGAGGAGACGGCGGCGGAGGAGGAGGAGGAGGAGGAGGAAGAGGAGGAGGAGGAGGGAGGAGGAGGAGGAGGGAGGAGGAGGAGGAGGAGGAAGTTGATAGGAGTCAGTAAACGGAGGATGAAAAAAAGTATGAATATCGACAAGAGAGAAGGGAAGAAGAAGGCGTAAGAAGAAGGCGGAGAAGGAGGAAAAGGAGGAGGAGGTGGGGGGAGAAAAGACATACAGTGAAGAAAGTGGAGGAAGTTCAAGGGAGTTGGAAAAGGATGATAAAAACAGTATGAATAAGGACTAGAGAAAAAGGAAGAAAGATGAAGTAAAATATGAGTGGAAAGGAGAAATAGCCGGAGAAGGAGGAGGAGGAGGAGGAGGAGGAGGAGGAGGTGGAGAAGAGACATACAGTGAAGAAAGTGGCGGAAGTTGAAGGGTGTTAGCAAAAGGAGAATGAAAAAAATATGAATAACGATTAAAGGCAGAATGATTAAGTAAAAGATGAATGGGCGGGAGGAGGTGGAGAAGGGGCATGCAGTGGAGAAAGTGGAGGAAGTGGAGGAAGTTGAGGTGTGTGTATTGATTATTCCACGTGTCCGACACCTTTAAATGGGTTCAGGTGATAAATGAGAGTGAACTTGCACCTCCTCGAGCGCCAGGTGAAGACGAAGGTAAAGTGGAGGAAAGGCGACTAAAAAAGGTGAAGAAATCAAGGCGCCGCTAATTGCAGGTGAGTGACAGGTGTAAATGAGAGGCAAATCACTGCAAACACTGTAATTATAACGTGAGAAATTTGACTGAAGTGTAAGCAACGTTGGTAAAGGTTAAATAAAAGAGTAAAAGACAGAATAAGTCGCCACATTTGTTTACAGGTAAGAATAACAGGTACGTAAAGGAGTAAAATCGCTGTCAGTCTTTAATATGTAACAAGGTAAATGATAACCAAGAGGACGCAATTTCAAACAAGCAAATAATAAGGTAAAAATAGTAAAGGAGCTACTAATGTAAGTGAAACAGTAACATAAACCAAAAGGGAAATGACTCAGAGCACTTAACATTTATCGTGAGAAGTAAAGATTAACCTGAGCAAGGGCTGGATGAATTACTCTTGTCTCGCGTGTCTTGCGTTGAGCGACGAAGAAAGTTGTTGGCGCCGCAATACATCGCGTAGAAATTAATCGACAAATCGTGATTGATGAACGTACTAAAGGAAGCCAAGAACAACGGGGAGGTGGAGGAGGAGTTGGAGGAGGAGGAGGAGGAGTTGGAGGAGGAGGAAGAGGAGGAGGAGGAAGAGGAGGAGGAAGAGGAGGAGGAGGAAGAGGAGGAGGAGGAGGAGGAGGAGGAGGAGGAGGAGGAGGAGGAGGAGGAGGAGGAGGAGGAGGAGGAGGAGGAGGAGGAAGAGGAGGAGGAGGAGGAGGAGGAGGAGGAGGACGAGGAGGAGGAGGAGGACGAGGAGGAGGCGGAGGAGGACGAGGAGGAGGAGGAGGAGACTTGCGACGTGTAAATCTCATCGTTTTTGCTTTCCTGGTACTGCGTCCGGTGATTTATGGTTGGAAGATGACTAATCGACGAAACTTGAGGCCAGCATCAACACGCCATATATCGCATCGTTACACGTTTTACATTTTTCTCCTCTTTACACAGCTGAAAAAGGTCAACAATATCAACAATCACACACAATATAAAAGGTTGTATAATTCAGAATCATGGAATTAGAGGCTTTGCAAATCTTTTCCCACTTACCTCAATGAGTTTGTTTTTTGACGATGATGCAACAATCCTGGAGGTTGTAGTGATGGCTCTCGAGGCACTGCAATAAAAGGTAAAGCCCTTGAGACTCGAGATCTTCTTGGCCAAGACCAAGGTACAGGTGTCTGAAGGCTTACCAGATGAAACGGTACAGTCTATTCATGTGTATGGCGAGGGCATCGAGATCTTGGAAAATTTCACACATCTTTGTAGCATAGCACAGAACGACGGCGGATCTCGTCAAGTAGTCTTACGGCAGACTGTCTTGGCCTTGAAAAAAAGGATTGGACTCGCTCAGCACGAGTATATGACGTGGTTGATCCCTGTGTAGAAGGACAAAGATCCGGATCTTCAAGTCGCTTTTATTCCCTGACTTGGCTTTGAGACATGGACTTGGAGAGGTAATAAGTGCGTACGCAGAATCATGGAATATCGTTGAAATGACTGTGTCAAACGGGCGACTGCTCCCTAACACTGAATGGAGGCCTATCACTCTCATAGTTCATTAACGCAAATTCACGTCGAACGGACATGTGTCACGCTACTCAGAAGTCGGCTATGCTCATCAGGTTCATTCTGTAAGAAATAATCCCAAGTGGATGAGGCCTAAGGAACTTCCACAGAATTCGTGGCACGAGTATCTCGATGGATCCTGTCGTGAGGTACTCAGGACGAGAAGGAGGCCTGCATGGAGACTCTCGGAACACCCCCCCCCCGGGATTGGCCAAGTAGGGTGAGAGAAGCGACGCGCCCCCACGACGTATGCCCCTATTGATTGACTGACCCGGCTTCCTCTTCACCCCGTTTGCCCACCAGTCTACCACTCCTCCATAATCACTGCTGCTTACCTTAGCTGCTCGTCGGTCCCAGGTATCCAGAAGGCAGCCGCGTCCCTCGTCACCTCAGGAGCAGTCTTCGAAACAATCACTTAACTCTTGAGAGTTCTGGTGACCGACATTCGCGCTCACTCTGTAATGGACGAGAGGCATTGTGTCAAGGCAGGCTTACTAATGAGGGACATGTGCGGGGGAAGGAATTACCTCTCCCTCTCCTCCTCCTCCTCCTCCTCCTCCTCCTCCTCCTCCGTCTCCCTCTTCTTCCTCCCCCCACTTCCCTGAAAGATTAAAAAAATATGACATACATGTGAAAGCAAATGCAGTGATCTCTGAAATATTGCAGTAATAGGGTATTTATGAAGTACTTATGATGTATTTCAAACGGGGAAGTGAACACACACACACACACACACACACACACACACACACACACACACACACACACACACACACACACACACATACACACACACAAACGGCTGTACTACACACAGAATATTCTGCGTATTTTTGCCTCTCTGCGAGCAATCCGATTATGTAGTGAAAAATATTCCGCTATTACGAGTACACGTAGAAACATCCTCCAGAATACTACCTTTTTATCCTCCTCAGTACAAACAACAGCAGTGTAGCTCCCTTCCATTGGCTCTTCATTTATTTATATTTTTTAGAGCAAGAAGGAAAGAAAGAGAGTACTGGAAGATGGTTTTAAGTGTTCCATTTCAAAGAAAGTTATATATAGGTAGAGGACTTAGACTAGAGGCGAAGAGGAGGGGAGATAATGAAAGGGAGAGGAAGAGAGCTGTGGAGAGTAATGGGGATGGCGATGGAGGAGGAGGAGGAGGAGGAGGAGGAGGAGGAGGAGGGGGAGGGAAATGTGTTGGGGGAGCAGGAAGGGAGGTAACCAGAGGGCGTAAGTAGCTTCCAGTGAATAGCGAATGCTCTTGTTCTTAGTTCTAAAGTAGCTTAAAATGACAAAAGTATTGCAGCTTTTTCCCACTCGCCTTCTCTCTCTTCTCCACTGAATAATATTGTTAATGTCTCTCCCTCTCCCTCTCTCTCTCTCTCTCTCTCTCTCTCTCTCTCTCTCTCCGGCCTTGCTTACTCGAAAAACACGTCCATACCACAAGCAACACAGGCAGTTATCACGGGGCGGTTTATACACAGGCCAGACCCACAGGAGTTTGGTTTTGCGAGTGTGCGTGCGTGCGTGCGTGTGTGTGTGTGTGTGTGTGTGTGTGTGTGTGTGTGTGTGTGTGTGTGTACAAGGGAGCTACAAAGGAACACTCAAATTCGGCAACCACCTTAACTACATACATACATACCTACATACATACACAGACTCAAAGCCCCCTCACACACACACACACACACACACACACACACACACACACACGCTGGCGGCGACACCTGTATATTCTGCGTCACGTCTCCGCCGAGGTGTGTCAGGAGCGACTCGCTTTTGGATTTGCTCCGTTTATTCAAATCCTACATCGAGTTTCTGGCTATGACTGAGGAGTAATTTATCTGACGCGACCTGGAACCAAATCTCGTGTCACCCGGGCGCCAGGCGAGGAGAGAAGGTGTCAAGGGAGGATGCTAGGGGAAGGGAAGGAAGGTAAGGTCATGTAGGGCAAGATCTGGGGGAGGCTGTGAAGGTAAGGGTGAATAGAGGCAGGTAGCTAGAGAATATGGTTAGAAAAGGTGGTTAGAGAAAGGAAGAGAGAAAAGGATGGATGAGGGAAGGTAAGGGAGTAGGAGAAGGAGGGTAAAGGATGTGTAGGGTAAGATTTGGGGATTTCGTGAAGGTAAGGAGGAAGGTAAGGAAATGTGAGGATGGTTGGGGAAGGTAGGAAAGGTAAAAATAGGAGTTGGTTGACAATGCTGGGGTAAGGGAGGGAAGGTAAGGGCAGGTAAGTGAGGATCTGGTAAGGTAGTGAAGGTAAGGGTGAATAAAAGAAGGTAGGACACGTAAGGAAGATTGGTATAGGTAGAAAGGGTAAGGATAGGTAAGGGAAGGTGCTGGGGGAGGAAACACAGGTAAGGAAAGCAAACGGCGAGTACTGGGGAAGGCAGGAGAGCCAGGGCGACGTACTGGAAACACTGGGTGGGAAGGAGCTAAGGGTGACCAGGGGGAAGGTAGGACAAGGGGAAGAGGGGAGAGTTTGCATGTCTTGAGCGGGTGACGTGTGAGCGTGGAGGTGGCGGCGACAGGTGAAATTGGGGCGACATTCATGGTTGTGGATGTGGAGTGTGAGAGAGCGAGTGTGAGGAATAGGCGAGGAGGGGAAAGGGAATGGAAAGGGAGGAGGTTGGTACTCTGAATCCTGGCCTGGGTAGAATTAATGGCTGGTGCTGTGTGTGTGGGGTGGGTGGGGGGGGGGTCAGGTAGGTTGGTAGGTAGGTAGAGAGGGAGAGGGAGTTACAGTAAAGGAAATAAAGTAAGAGGAGGGGGAGAGGAAGGAGCGAAAGTAATATAGGCAAGGGGGAAGTTTAAGTGAAAGGAAAACCAAGAGAGTGAGGGAACAGGTGAGACGAAACGAATTGGGATACTTACCTGGTACCAAAGCGCGCTAAGGAAGGTGTGATATTGTGAGGCAAAGCGTTTAATTAAAGGAGTGATTACGATGAAGAGGACATTGAAGAACATGACAGACTTTAAACATTTATGAACTAAAACTCAACATCTCGGCGAACACACACACACACACACACACACACACACACACACACACACACACACACATACACACACACATAGGCACAAACGCACACACGCACGTACGATCAAAGCATCCACATGACCGCACACGACACACACACACACACACACACACACACACACACGTACAGGTGAACTACGAATTTCAGCGAGCAGGTCATAGGAATAGTTATGCAATACAAGTCTACCCGCTTCCGCCTCCTCCTCCTCCTCCTCCTCCTCCTCCTCCTCCTTCTCCACTAGCGTCAGGAAGGACTCCAGTTCGCTTGCATAATAAACTTGCAACGATCAGCGAGCGTTACTTTGATCACTTTGACAACTCATCTCGACGTTAATTAAATATCAGGCAAGTTAACCTCAAGTGCGTGTGGCTGTCTGGCTCGCAACGGCTTGATCTCGCCCTGGGTTACAGCTTGAGCCAGGCCGCCTCGTAAATATTTAAGACGACATCCGAGACGAGCGCTATTAAGCCTGGGACGCGAGGAAGTAGTACGGAAACAGACAAACTTAACCGTGGGATCATCTGGTCAATGTTCAAGGGTAAAAAATATAATACCAAAATAACAATAAATAAAAGAAACGGTAGACTTTAAAAAAATAATAATAAAACAATAAAAGAAATGATGAAGCTGAATAATCCTTTGAACTGCCTCCCTTGCCGTAAAAAAAATAATAATCTTTGTCAATTGCTGTAGAGACGAGGATACGAATGTGAAGTACGTAGCAAAGCGCCATCGTAGGTACCATAGCAAAACAGGTGAAAGTGAACACGGACTCCTAAACTCAGGTGAGCTCCAGGTGAAAAAGTATGGCAGTCTCGGGAAGAGCAAAAAAAAAAAGAAAAAATAATAAATAAATAAAAAAATAATAAAATACAATGCGTGCGCTGTTTTCCCGGACCTATTACGTTTCACTTACGCATTTAATTACTTGAATTCGTTACACAAACACCATTGTTTCATTTAGCTACTTCTATAAACGAGCCCATTACTGTGTGTGTGTGTGTGTGTGTGTGTGTGTGTGTGTGTGTAAGAGAGAGAGAGAGAGAGAGAGAGAGAGAGAGAGAGAGAGAGAGAGAGAGAGAGAGAGAGAGAGAGAGAGAGAGAGAGAGAGAGAGAGAGAGAGAGAGAGAGAGAGAGAGAGAGAGAGAGAGAGAGAGAGAGAGAGAGAGAGAGAGAGACACAATAATGACAACAAGAGAGAAAGAGAGAATGAGAATGTAGATGAGGCAACGGAATGAAAGGGAATGAAAGACGCAACAGACAAGCAGACAGACAGAAAGACATACCCATCCATCAATACCCTCAACATCTGACTACATCCACCACCACCACCACCACCACCACCACCACCTCACTCCGAACTTTACGACCCGCCTCACCGTCGCTTCCTCCTTTCCTATATTCCCTTTATCCTCAAATTTACATCTTCTGATTATACAAAAACAAAACAACACGCTCTGAAGGCCCAGCCAACCCCTCGCTGCCTGTTTCCCTTGTCTGGTTGACGTGGTATGAGTGTGCAACGCAGAAATCGGGGTTCCTGAGTTTCCATGCAACTTTAAGGTAACGAAACGCTCGGCAGCTTGCATGGCCAAAGCGAAATCCTCTGTCAGTTCAGAGTATTGAGTGCTTGCTTGTGGAGGGCACAGCTGAGGGGCGGCAAGGGAGGAAAGGGGGGGAGACGAGAGACCGGCCACCAGAGGACAGCCAGCCGCTAAAACAGAGGAGGTGAGGGGTAAACACACATACAGACAGACTCACTCCCGCCCCTAAACACACACACACACACACACACACACGGAGTAATATATGAAGGCCGCGTGTAAATCCTCACTTATCTCCGCTCGTGCAATAAAATGTCATCGTCCGCGGGCTACATCAGCGGGAAGATTTAATATTTAGAGCGAAGCGCCGTGCTGCTTGTTTAATCATCAGGTGAGGGCCGATGGTGAGTGCACTTCACCTGTCACGGAGCCGCGCTGACATACCTGCCGCGGCGAGGGCAAAAACAGGTGGATTTTAAACCACTCAATCTATACAGATGAGTAACCTCGCCCTGAGCCTCCACCTCTCCGCGGCACACACAACCCAGCCCGACCAGAGAAAATCAGACCTTACCCCACAGAGAAAAGAATAATGTGAATAAGCCAAATGATGCCCCAGAGAAAGTCAGATCTTACCACACAGAGAAAAGAATAATGTGAATAAGCCAAATGATGCCCCAGAGAAAGTCAGATCTTACCACACAGAGAAAAGAATAATGTGAATAAGCCAAATGATGCCACAGAGAAAATCAGACCTTACCACACAGAGAAAAGAATAATGTGAATAAGCCAGATACAACCCAGGGAGATAGAATGACGGAGAAATAGACAAACCAAGATTTATATAAAGAAACCAAATGCAACGAAAAGATAAAGAAAGAGGGAAAACTAGACGAACTTAGAGTAATATAAATAAACCAAATAAAACTCAGGGATGTGGAAAGAAGATAAAACAGATAAACTAAGATTAATATAAATATGCCAAAGGACACCAAAAGAGGAAGAGAGAAATACATACATAGGTAAATAGACAGAATCAGACAGACAGACGACCACTAGGGATTAGATTCTGAAAAATATAGATGAACCTGATGCAACACTGAGATATCTAGAAAGAAACAGAAAGACGGACAGACAGATGAGCAGACAGACAACCAGACAACCAAAGAGACAGACAGACAGACAAACACAAGAGATTAGATTCTGGGTAATAGTGAATAGCCTAGGAAAAGTGTGGAGGCAAGGCGGGGACGAAAAAGTTAAGAGTTATCGAGGCCCACTCCGCGCCCTTTGTCCTAACCTTTCAAGACAAGACAGAAAGAGAAATCCGGAACGAAAGACAAAATGAAAAACTGGAACCGGAAGATGTAGCCTTTTTACGTTTGCAGGGACGACGGACGACTGTAAAAGGAAGGAAAAGAAAGAGGAAAGAAGAGTAAGATGAGCTGCGCCATATTTTTCATTTTCAATCAAGACTAAAAAACGAGAGGATGAAAATAAAAAAGCGCTGATCGTCACTCCCTAAATTTTTACGTTAGCAAGCAAGACCGTAAAATGAAGGGAGAAAAAAGAGGAAATGAGAAACAGTTGAGCTGCATCATTTTTTTTTCATTTTCTGTCAGGAATAAACAAAAAAAAAAGAGAATAAAATAAAAAAGCAATAGTTACGTGACTCCCTATACTTTCACATTTGCAAGGCCGACTGTAAAAGGGAAAAAAAGACTGAGGCAATGTGAGGAAGATAAGCTCCGCAATATTTTTTTTCATTTTCGAGCAAAACAGACTAAAAGAAAAGATAAAATGTCAATAATAAAGAACAGATCTCGCCACTTCCTATATTCTTACATTTGCAAGGATCACTGTAAAAGAAAAGAAAAGAACGAGGAAATGCGAGGAAGATAAGCTCCGTATTTTTTTTTCTTCCATTCTCGAGCAAAACGAACAAACAAAAAGAAAAAAGAAAATGTCAATAATAAAGAGTAGATTTTGGCACTTCTATATTTTTACATTTGCAAGGACGACTGTACAATGGAGGACCAGAAAGAGAAAATGAAAGCAAAATGAAAAGCTGGTTCACCATTCTTTTCTTTCCCAAACAAGACAAAACAAAAGAACAAGATAGAATGTAAAATAAAGAACGACTAGTCACGTCACTTTCTATATATTTACATTTGCAAATAAGGAGAAAATGAGAGTAAACGGAAGAGAAACTACACGATTATTTTCTTTCATTTTCAAGCAGGACTAAAAACAAACGTAAGAAAGTAGACAAAAAATCGCTAATCACGTCACTTTCTCTGCATTCACATTAGCAAAGAAAGGCAAAATGAGAGTAAAATGAAGCTCCACCATCATTCCTTCACAACAAAGACTAAAGAAAAAGAACAAGAAAGAATGTCGTCAAAAAATACCCGGTCACGTCACTCACGCATCGATCTACCGCGCACCAAACGAGTGACAGGGAAGAGAGAGAAGAATAGTGAAGACGATGACTATCCCTTCGCTCTACCCTCGCCTGGGAGTAACGAGGACTGCGTAATACGTCCCGCTGTGTTCTGCCTGGCTGCCCACCTCCCCGCAGCGCCGAGGGAGGGAAGGAAGGCGAGGAAAAAAGGTGACATCGCGTGAATTCAATAAAACGAAACCATATTATTTAAACCGAGATACTTCTTGGGGGTCTTTTTTTTATACTTTTAAGGGGTGTTTTTTTTAAGGGGGGGGGGGGAGATGAAGGGGTGGAGGAAAGCCTTTTACTTGCTTTGGGGGAATAAGGTAAAAAGGGTAAATGTTTTCTTTGCATTGTGTGATCTATAAAGAATTAGTAAGAAAAATATTACTTCAACTATTTTCGTATCTACCAATGTTGATTACTGGCATTTTTCTCTTCCTCTCTTTCTCTTTCCCTTTCTATTATACTCACGGCACTATTACTGTGTGTGGGTGTGGATGGGTGTGCATGTGTGTGTGTGTGGGTGTGTTTGTGTGTGTGTGCATGAGTGTGTGTGTGTTTGTGTGCACGCAAAGGAGTGTTACATCCATAATGCGTGGAATGATTAATGTTGCTGTGAATGTTCGTGTGTACAGGGAATAAATTATTTGCATGCAACTGTGAGTATGTGTGAGTGTCTGTCGGTGTGTATGTGTGTGTGTGTGTGTGTGTGTTTGTGTGTGTGTGTGTGTGTGTGTGTGTGTGTGTGTGTGTGTGTGTGTGTGTGTTTACAGGTGCCTTCGTATACGTGAGCTGGTCTACACACAGTTTATCGTTAAGTGTGCGCGCCGTGTATGTTTGTATACCCGAGCTAACACACACAGCATTCACCATTCATTCATTTACTTGCGGAGGAGGAGGACGAGGAGGAGGAGGAGGAGGAGGAAGAGGAATTTCGGGGAAGATCAACAGTAAGAAACGACAGCCGGAAGAAAAAAAAACTAAATAAAAAGAGAAGGTACAGGCACACATTACGTTTTCCGTGGCACGTGTAATTAAACAAACACAATAAATTAGGAGGGGGAAACAAAAGAAAACGAGGAGCAAGAGTTTAACCCACGCGAAAATAAGGAGAAACCGACACCGCAAATTATACACACACACGGAAATAGAAAATAATAATAAAGGAAAACGGAGGGAAACATTACCAAAAATAAAGAAGATGAAAGCATGAAACGGGGGACATCATTATTACTGTCATCACCCCCGTCATTATTGTTCCTCTTTCCTTTACTTTTTCTTCATTATTACCTTATTTATCATCACTACTTTTACCATTACCTTCATCACTACCACCGAAATCATCATCACCACAATATCATTACTATCATCACCATTATCATCATTACCATCTTTATCAGCAGTACCTCTATCACTATCTTCACCATCATCATCATCATCAAGCAGGTACGTAGGTGTCCAGGTGAGTTCGCTTGCACGGGGCGGGACAGGCGAGGTAATTAGCACGCGACGCTCATTTAACAGGTGGGAATCGAGGCGCAGCACAGGTAAGAGAGTGACTTTAATTACGTTTTTAAGGAGCCGTTGTGCGAAAGGTCGACTTTAGGACATTAATTGCCGGGCAGGTGAGCGTTTGCACCTGTGCTGCCTTAATTGGTTGGTTGGTTAGAGAGAGAGAGAGAGAGAGAGAGAGAGAGAGAGAGAGAGAGAGAGAGAGAGAGAGAGAGAGAGAGAGAGAGAGAGAGAGAGAGAGAGAGAGAGAGAAAGGGGGGGTGGGGATAAGTAAGCAGGCAGGCGGACAGTTATTGCAAGAGATAAACGTAGAGAAACACACACACACACACACACACACGCACGTACATCCGCAAACGCAGTTATATATATGCAGCGAAAATGATTTAAAAAATGGTTCTTATGTTGAAATTAATTTCGATTCACCAAACAGGGAAATTGAAATGAAAAGCATATTGCATTTAATTATTATGAACGCTTTATACAAACAGAGAGAGAGAGAGAGAGAGAGAGAGAGAGAGAGAGAGAGAGAGAGAGAGAGAGAGAGAGAGAGAGAGAGAGAGAGAGAGAGAGAGAGAGAGAGAGAGAGAGATTTTGTATATACTATCCAATTTGTGTGTGTGTGTGTGTGTGTGTGTGTGTGTGTGTGTGTGTGTGTGTGTGTGTGTGTGTGTGTGTGTGTGTGT
Source organism: Eriocheir sinensis (assembly GCF_024679095.1). Taxonomy (NCBI): domain Eukaryota; kingdom Metazoa; phylum Arthropoda; class Malacostraca; order Decapoda; family Varunidae; genus Eriocheir; species Eriocheir sinensis. Next base: position 12,931,696 of record NC_066541.1, on the reverse strand, counting down.
TTAATTACTGTGTATTGTTGTATGTTTCAGTACAGATTGTTTTCGGATACACCCCCCGAAAAAATGGAAAAGCACATAAACCTTGACTTATTAATACAAAAACATGAGTGGTAGTATAAATAGACACATCGCTGCCTACAGCACGGATATTTACACCCACGTGTGAACAGAGAGCGAGAGAACAAACACCCACACGTGAAGCGAACAAAAATAAAACACGTAGACCGACTTATTGACGGAATGAAAAATATGATAAAAGAAAAGTAAGTACAAGCAGTGCAGTATTTCGTCAACAGCACATATCTTCACACAAACAAACATTAAACAAAAACAAGAAATAAGATCAATGAACCCGACGCAGAGACCAAAATAAAAGAACAAATAGGCCCCATGAACATCATAATCCACCCACCTCCAACACACACTCACACAAACACACGAACTTACATAAAAAACACAAACATGACCAAACACAAAAAGAACACTGATCCCAACTCGGAAACCTAAATAAAAGAACAAATAATCACCATGAACAACAAAATCCAACTACCTCCTACAGCACACACACAGACACACACACAAACACCAAACACAAATTAAAACAGACAAACCACAATAAAAGTACAAATAAGCTCCACATAAACAATATAATCCACCCACCTCCAACAAACACACACTCACAAACACTCACACAAGCAGCCCAAACACAATTTAAAACAGTTAGCCTTCAAAACGACTACACCAACTGCCTTCCCGCGTCGCTTCTGCCATTTCCAGCAACGTTATGTCCCGTGCGCGTGAATAATACACCTGCTCAACCAATCACAGCCGCCCCAACCTTACCGTGGCTCAACCCAATAACTCGGCCCTCTCTCACTTTGACCCTCTCCAGCTCTCCTCTCTCTCTGTGTTTCTACTTCCCTCTTACACTGACCTCCTCTCCCCCCGCCTCCCTCTCTCTGTCTCTCTCCACAGTCTAGGTTTGTGTATTTATCATTTATCCTTTTATATAAGAGTTTGTTTACCTTATTCTCTAACTTGTATAACGTGAGTGAGTGTGTGAGGGTGATGGAGTGTGTTCCGAACTGCTTTCCCAAGGTCGTATGTAGGATCGGAGTCTCGTTTGGCCCACACGAATGCTGGGCTCGTTCCCTAAGCCCACCCGACTAATATTCTCTTTACCGTCTGTGTGTGTGTGTGTGTGTGTGTGTTTAATAAGTTTCCCGCTAGTCTACAACAAGCTCGGTGTATTGTTCATATGTTTCGATTCATTAGGCACGGACTATGAACCCTCGCAGACCGATTCTAAAATACGTGCAAATTAGAATGCGCAACACAACGGCACACAAGAAGATATGTCCGCGGCAGGCGTCATAAAGAGGATTGATGGGATGCAGCGAGGCAGGTGAGGGCGGAGGAGGGTCGAGGGAAAGTGGTAGTGAGGGAGGTGGGAGGAGAGGGGGAGAGGGAGTGATAGAAAGGGGCAGTGATGGAAAGGGGGAGTAAGGGAAAAGGTGGTGGGAGAAGAATGTGAAGGACGAAGGTATACTCATGAATCAGTGTTAGTCTATCGTCACTTGACAAGCATGAATCGTCTGCCATATAGCTAAAATAAACCATGCAAAGTACCTGAGGCTTGTTAGGTAGTTTAAGGTAAAGTTTGGTGGTTCCAGATTTCGCTGACTCACGACTCTATTTTTTTTCCAAAGTAACAAAGGCAGTTCAAGTGGACGTGTAAAATGGTGATTATAACCTAAATATAGTTGGTTAGGCCCGCCACGACACCACCTATAAAGCAACGTCCTTATTATCCGTGCATTCTTCACTTAATCACGAGGAATGGCAAACTCCGAGACACATCCAACGACCTATTCACGGCGGCACGTCTGGCTAACATGACTCAGCTTTTCCTACGGTACGGAAAACCTGATAAAAACACATCTTTTACGCGTGACCGGTCAACGAAGCGTATATTCCATGAACATGTCTCGCTGGTCTTACCTTAAACATTTTACTCATCATTCATTAGGTCATTCACCTGTGTGTCTCGATTCAAGGGAACTTCATCACTTCATCTACTAATCAAATTAAGCTGTCTAGTCTTGTGAGTACATGAACTAGCAGCGTATCACTAACCAAACAAGTATTCACGGACTACCTAATTAAACATAACTTCATCATCAGTTTAAGTAATGAATAAGTTGTTCGTTTCCTCGGCTATCAATAGGAAATAAATAGCTTCTTCCTTCCTCCGTCCTCTGTGCCGTCCGCTTCTTCCTCTCCTCCCCGGAATTTCAACACAGCACTAGCAAAACATAAACGTGGTTGTTCTCCCCGCCGCCGGACTGTCTCCAGTAGCCGGCGGCAGGTGGTGGTGGTGGTGGTGGCGTGGGTTCTGACGTCACAAGCCCCGCCTCCAACACTAACTTGAGTTCCCAAATGCGGTGACGACTTTCCCCCACTTCCTTTTCTTCCTAGCATCGTCGTCCTCCTCCGCCGTCCCGACTGCCTCCTCTATAATTCATATTAACAGAGTCTAAATAGAGTCAAAACCAGGACTTACAGCGTTTATTGACTTTGACGTGTTATTGGAGTTTGCTTTGCTCCTGGACAAGACACCTACGTGGATTTTGTGAAACTTCGACTTAAGAGTAAAGCATTGTGGGAATGAACGATAGTACTTGAAGTTTCCTATTTAGTTTTTTTTTTTTTTTACAACAAAGGAGGCAGCTCAAGGGCAACAAAAAAAGAAAACAATAATAAAAAAAAGCCCGCTACTCGCTGCTCCTAAAGTAAAACAAAAGAGGTGGCCGAAAGGAAGATCAAATACAGGAGGAGAGGTGTCCTGATACCCTCCTCTTGAAAGAGTTCAAGTCGTAGGCAGGAGGAAATACAGATGAAGGAAGATTGTTCCAGAGTTTACCAGCGTGAGGGATGAAAGAGTGAAGATGCTGGTTAACTCTTGCATAAGGGGTTTGGACAGTATAGGGATGAGCATGAGTAGAAAGTCGAGTGCAGCGGGGCCGCGGGAGGGGGGGAGGCATGCAGTTAGCAAGTTCAGAAGAGCAGTCAGCGTGGAAATATCGATAGAAGATAGAGAGGCAACATTGCGGCGGAATTTAAGAGGTAGAAGACTATCAGTATGAGGAGGAGAGCTGATGAGACGAAGAGTCTTAGCCTCCACTCTGTCCAGAAGAGCTGTGAGTGGAGCCCCCCACATGAGATGCATACTCCATACGAGGGCGGACAAGGCCCCTGTATATGGACAGCAACTGTGCAGGGGAGAAGAACTGGCGGAGACGGTACAGAACGCCCAGCCTCGAGGAAGCTGATTTAGTAAGAGATGAGATGTGAAGTTTCCAGTTGAGATTTTGAGTTAAGGATAGACCGAGGATGTTTAGTGTTGAGGAAGGTGATAGCTGGGTGTTGTCAAAGAATAGGGGATAGTTGTTTGGAAGATTGTGTCGAGTGGATAGGTGGAGAAACTGTGTTTTTGAGGCGTTGAAGGACACCAGGTTCTTCTTGCCCCAATCGGAAATAATAGTAAGGTCTGGGGCTAAGCGTTCTGCAGCCTCCAGCCTTGAGTCGTTAAGTTCCTGAAGGGTGGGTCTTCTATTAAAAGAAGTTGAGTAATGCAGAGTGGAATCATCGGCGTAGGAATGGATAGGACAGTTCGTTTTGGAAAGAAGATCATCAATGAACAACAGAAAAAGAGTGGGAGATAGGACAGAACCCTGTGGGACACCACTGTTAATAGATTTAGAGGAAGAACAGTGACCGTCTACCACGGCAGAAATAGAACGGTCAGAAAGGAAACTGGAGATAAAGGTACAGAGAGAAGGATAGAAACCGTAGGAGGGTAGTTTAGAAAGCAAAGATTTGTGCCAGACCCTATCAAAAGCTTTTGATATGTCCAGCGCAATAGCAAAAGTTTCACCGAAACGGCTAAGAGAGGATGACCAAGAGTCAGTTAAGAAGGCTAGGAGATCACCAGTAGAACGCCCCTTGCGGAGCCCATACTGGCGATCTGATAGAAGGTCAGAAGTGGAAAGGTGCTTTTGAATCTTCCGGTTAAGGATTGATTCAAAAGCTTTAGATAGACAAGAAAGTAAAGCTATAGGACGGTAGTTTGAGGGATTGGAGCGGTCACCCTTCTTAGGCACAGGCTGTATGAAGGCATACTTCCAGCAAGAAGGAAAGGTAGATGTTGACAGGCAGAGGCGAAAGAGTTTGACCAGGCAGGGTGACAGCACGGAGGCACAGTTTTTAAGGACAATAGGAGGCACTCCATCAGGTCCATAAGCCTTCTGAGGATTGAGGCCAGAGAGGGCATAGAAAACATCATTTTGAGGAATCTTTATAACAGACATAAAGGAGTCAGAGGGGGGATGAGTAGGAGGAATATGCCCAGAATCGTCCAGAGTGGAGTTTTTAGAACAAGTTTGAGAGAAGAGTTCAGCCTTAGAGATAGATGAGACGGCAGTGTTGCCGTCAGGACTGAGGAGTGGAGGGACAGAGGAAGAAGTGAAGGTGGAGGAGATGCTTTTGGCTAGATGCCAGAAGTCACGGGAAGAGTTAGAGAAAGCAAGGTTTTGACATTTTCTATTAATGAAAGAATTTTTGGTTAGTCGGAGAATAGATTTGGCACGATTTCGGGCAGAAATGTAAAGTTCATAATTAGCATTAGTTTGAAGGCTCTGGTACCTTTTGTGAGCTACCTCTCTATCATTGACAGCACGAGAACAAGCGTGATTAAACCAAGGCTTTTTAGCGTGAGGAGTAGAGAAAGAACGAGGAATGTATGCCTCCATTCCAGAGACAATCACCTCTGTGATGCGCTGAGCACACACAGAGGGGTCTCTATCCTGGAAGCAATAATCATTCCACGGGAAATCGGAAAAGTACATCCTCAGGTCGTCCCACCGAGCTGAAGCAAAATGCCAGAAGCATCGCCTCTTCGGTGGGTCCAGAGGGTGTACAGGAGCGATAGGACAGGATGCAGAAATAAGATTGTGATCGGAGGAGCCCAACGGAGAGAACAGTTTGACAGAATAAGCAGAAGGGTTTGAGGTAAGGAAGAGGTCTAGAATGTTGGGCCGATCTTACTATTTATTTTCATTACCTTTGTGTTATTTTTATATATGTTTATACGTTTAACTCCTTATCAGAAAACGGAATCGCGTCTTTTTTGGAACTATATTTCGCGGAGATATTTATATCCTAAAGTGTACTTACGCTTATAAGAAAAAAAAAACAATCAAAAGCGTGACTGTGTGTGTGTGTGTGTGTGTGTGTGTGCACCATAATAAAGATGAAAACCAAAATTACTAGCGTGAAAAATCGGAATGAAGTCTCTCTCTCTCTCTCTCTCTCTCTCTCTTCGGCGAAGCTCCTCATCTCATCTATCTGTGCAGTGAACCCGAACATTACCTATTCTCGGATGCTCAATGGATACGAGAAAGTTTGCCAGTAAATCTTGCAATGCTTTGAGATGCGCATACATTCCTTGCCGGGGAAAAAGAATGTTGATATTGATGGGGAGAGGAAAGGAAGAGGTAGTGAAAATTGGAATGCCTGTGTGTGTGTGTGTGTGTGTGTGTGTGTGTGTGTGTGTGTGTGTGTGTGTGTGTTTTGCGCAATTCTGAATCCAGTCATACCGCGGGAGGAAAAAACGTATAATACAGTTTGCGGTACAGTAATTTTAGTTGAATCCCCGGTAAATGCCGAGTGATTACAAAATAATCACTTTTTTTTTCAAACATTCATAAAAAAAAGGAAGGAGTATTAGTATGCTCAAAAAGAGGCACACACACACACAAACACAAAAAAAAGTACAGACAAACACAAACGAAAAAAAACGGTGAGAAAAACGTTTAATTTAAGCATTTGAGCGAAAACAAGAAAGAAAGACCATCAGTGACTGCAAACGAACACACACACACACACACACACACACACACACACACACACACACACACACACACACCAAAACGAACGAAGCCGAAATTAAAAGTTCACAGCTGGTTATTAAGCGAATGAACCCCTCCATAAAAAAAACACGCACACAACCCGGTGAACCTTTAAGCCGGGAAAAGCAGCGGCGCTCAACCCATTCTACAAAAAAAGGAGCAAAAGATAAAATAAACGCTGGTGAGAATTCGGAAGGTGGGTGAAGAGGTTTGGATCTTTTCTCGCCGTAGTCTGAATGAAATTTTTGCGGTAAACCATCCAAGAAAAAGAGAGAGAGAGAGAGAGAGAGAGAGAGAGAGAGAGAGAGAGAGAGAGAGAGAGAGAGAGAGAGAGAGAGAGAGAGAGAGAGAGAGAGAGAGAGAGAGAGACCCATCCTTTCAGCGAACCCGTTTCTGTATAAGTTGGAATTCTTTTGAAGCCAAATTTATATATGCCTATAGAAATGAGAGCGTTGTGTCCCTTTAACTCAATAACACATCATGCCGTATTGTAGTGTAGTTCGGCGGAGATGACGCGATCACTAAAGACTCTAAGGCTCTTTAAATGCTCTTAGCGCCCTCTTGAATGGAAAATGAGGCTCTCTTATATTTAGTGCGTTTCGTCGACGTGGTAAAATGTTAATCAAGGGAGATAGATTCATTTTTTTTTTTCACTATTACCAGAAACGTTTACACTCTTGTTACTAATTCACTAATCTGTCGTTTGATATTAGTTTTGTTATTGGTAATGGGACAACTATCAGTAGATCCCGTACCTTGAATCCACCTCATCCTTGTTTGCATATTTTTGGTGAACAAATTAAGGATGTTTCTAGTATTCGTTTGTTGCGAGTCGCTCTTGATTCTAAACTGATATTTGAGAAGCACATCCGTTCCATGTCTTCCACTATTGCACAGAAGACAAGCTTACTTCGTAGGTGCTTCAAAATATTTGCTTGTGACTCAACTGTAATCAAATCTTTTTATGCATTCATTTTGCCCCACTTTGAGTATTGTGCTCCTGTTTGGATATCTGCTGCCAATTGCCTTTTAAAATTACTTGACAGAGCTATCAACTCAATTAAATTTATTTCTCCGGCACTTGTTCTTGATCTTGATCATCGGCGTCTAGTTGATGCCCTTAGCATTTCATTTAAAGTTTTTAAGAATAATCGGCATCCCTCACACAATGCTTTGCCTGATCCTTTTACTCCTGCCCGGGTCACGAGGTTTGCTCTTAGTCAAAACGATCTTGCTTTTAATCCTATGAATTTTTGTACGACACAATTCTCACGATGTTTTCTTCCGTCGTTGATAAGTTTATGGAATCAGTTACCCAATGAAATTGTCCTTTCTGCAGACATTTCTACATTTAAGTCTCGTGTGAAAGTCTTTTTGAAACAGCGATTCTATGTTTCCTCCTTTTGGCCTTTTGGTATTTTGTGAGGTTCAACTTGTTGTATTTGCACCGTGAAGTGAGGCTTTGGTAGCTTATCATCATCATCATCATAATCATCATCATAATAATAATAATAATAATAATAATAACTACCTGTAAGCCAAAGCCATTTCCAGGTGAGCTTGGTGGAGGAAGAGATGAAGCTTACGAAGCCGTGAGTCCATTACTTAGCACAACATTACTCCGCCCTTGAGGTAAATGCATTTCCATGTTGCCTCGTCTGTTCATTATCTGCTCCTTTGTTCGTGGCGCTGCTGATAATAGTTGTTTTTATTTATGATTTTGCTCTGTGTCAATACCTGCGCTCTCTCTCTCTCTCTCTCTCTCTCTCTCAACATTATCCACTCTCGACCATGAACTTCAGGCAAGAAAAAAAAAATCACCCGGCCTAAACTTCCCCGGTGGAAACTTCAAGTCAAACAAGCAATTTCGTACAGGTTTGAGGGACGTGAGGTGGCGAGGAGTGTTGGAGGGAAGGGGGGAGGACGATGGAGGAGGGATATTTAGTTATGTAATATGTAGTAGCAGTAGTAGTAATAGTAGTAGTAGTGGTAGTAGTAGTAGTAGTAGCAATGATGATGATAATAATAATAATAATAATAATAATAATAATAATAATAATAATAATAATAATAATAATAATAATAATAATAATAATAACAATAATAATAATAATAGTAAAAGTGGTAAATATTAAAAAAAGGGGGGGCTTTCAATGTTGTTTCAATGTCAGTGTTATTTTCTCAAGATTCTAGTCATGCTGAAAACGGAGACGATGGTGGAAAGTTTCTGTATCATCGTGCTGGAGAAGAAGTGAAAGGCTGTACCAAAAAAAGAATAAAAACGTTTAATGCCAAAAGAGGAGGCGATAATAAAACAGGGTGGAGGGAAGGTGAACAACAGCACGTGGGCAGGTGACGACAAGGTGTTAGAGGGCGTGGAGGTGTGTGTGTGTGTGTGTGTGTGTGTGTGTGTGTGTGTGTGTTTGTCTTTATGTCTCTCTCTCTCTCTCTCTCTCTCTCTCTCTCTCTCTCTCTCTCTCTCTCTCTCTCTCTCTCTCTCTCTCTCTCTCTCTCTCTCTCCCCAGCAGCGTTCACTCTGAGCAGGAAGGGAAGGGAAAAAAATACATAATTTGAACAGACACATGTAAATTAACCAATCAGCGCCTCTAGAATTCCACCCTGGCTCTTCTCGTGAACTGATTGGCTAAAAGCTGAGAGGGTCTGGAGGCGTGGGGGCGTGACGAGGGAGAGAAGAGGGCGTGCGGGAGGCGTGTAGGGGCGTGCAGGGGAGTGCTTCGTCCAATTACTACGTTCTAAAGAGATGAGTTTAGTCAGCTGTAGAAAAATGCGCCGGAGAAGGGATGAGGAACACAATTAATTAGACTGCAGTTAATAGGGAGAAATTGAGGTTATTCGCCTAGAGTTTCGTGGGTTAAAATTGAAAACAGACCAAGAAAGGGAGATTCTGGGTCCCTTCTCTAGTCATTTACGAGACACTAGTTTTTATTAAAGAAAAAGAAGCACGAGTTTAAAAATTTACTAAAATAATCAGAACTATGGAAAGAAAAGAAAAAAAGGAGAGAAAGAAAGAACAGCCAAATAAGAGAATCTGAGTCCCATCTCTAGTTATTCACCGATACACGATTTGCATTATAGAAGAAGAAAAAAAGAAACAGGATAAAACTCACTAAAAACAAACAAAAAAACAAGAAAGGAAAATACAAAAAATAGAAAGAAAACCCCTCTCGATATCCTCCAAGCTCCCCTACTGAGCAAAAATAGGAAAAAGAAGGGAAATTAAACGAGAAAGAGGAATGAGACTGAGCGAGAGAGAGAAAAAAAAGAGAGGCGAGCAAGGGAGAGAGAGATGGGTGGTGAAAGTGATACAGGGAGACAGGGAAAGAGTTGCGCCGGTTCGGTAATTATAAACACCTGCAGACCTAATTGTTTTACCAAGTTTTCCTTTGAAGCAGAGTAAATTATAATTAGCAGGAGTGTACCTGACGCCAAGGCCAGGGGAGTGTGCAAAGGTGCGAGAGAGAGAGAGAGAGAGAGAGAGAGAGAGAGAGAGAGAACAGACAGATAGAATGACAAAGAACGACAAAGGTACACACACACACACACACACACACACACACACACACACACACACACACACACACACACACACACACACAAAAAAAGAATCTTCTTATTCATTTATTCATCTCTACATTTTATCATTTTTTTTTTCCTTTTCCTTTTCAGTGTTAAAGTAAAAAAAAAAAAGTGTCGAAACTCTTACCACGGGAATTAATTCATACCTTTTAAAATGCATTCTGAAAAAAAAGAATCACGTGCGAATTTCTAAAACACCATCATTTGCATAAACAATTCGAGGCTAAAAATATAAAAAGTCATTACGAAATTATAATAAAAATGGAATCCAGCAACAATCACACGTGCGCTCTTATTTTCTCTCATTAAAATTACAACCTTGCAGAGAAATTATGTGCTACAACAATGACACTCTCTCACACACAGGGGCATAAATACACCTCTCTGATTTCGTAGATACGCGTAAACATACAATTCTTTCCTTTCCTTTCATGAACAACCAATCCCTTTACTTATCCACCGTTTCTGTCTTTCCCTTCCCTTTCTTTTTCTTCCCTTCCCTTTTTGTCTTTCCCTTCGCTTCACTAATACTTCCCCTCTCCGCCAGTCCCTTCACTACCCATTCTCTTATCCACCTTTTCTGTCTTTCCCTTCCCTTTCTTTTTCTTCCCTTCCCTTTTTGTCTTTCCCTTCGCTTCACTAATACTTCCCCTGTCCGCCAGTCCCTTCACTACCCCTTCCCCTATCCACCTTTTCTCTCTTTCCCTTCCCTTTCCTTTCCTTCCCTTTCTGTCTTCCCCTCCTCTTCACCAACCATTCCCTTATCCACCAGTCCCTCCACCAACCCTTCCTCTATCCTCCACTCCATCCTTCTATATAGAGTTCCTCGTCTTTCCAATAGAGGGACGATTCACCAAACTACACAGAGAACAGGTAAATAACTGTCTGTAATATCCCATTAACTCCTTTATCCACATCTTGTCCACATAAATCTACACAAACATACACGCATTCAATTCTTTGTTCCCCTCCTCTCATGATACCCGTTCTACCCAATGGGAGGAAGATTAACCAAACTATAGAAAAAAACGTTAAATAATGGTCGCTAATATGCCATTAGTCGCCATTATCTACTCCTTCGCCGGGAACAAAGGATGACGAATGAAAGTCTTGCGAGCGAGAAAAAAAAGCTTAATGGCGTGTCTTAAGAAGGAGAAGAAGACCCGCGGAGATGAATGCCGCAGATCAGTAACCAGCGCGATCCTTTATGCTTCACGCCGACGCCACATGATGTATTCGAACGGCATTCCGAAGTGAAACGTTCCTTGTGTGTGTGGATCCGTGCCGCCGTTCATCCCCTTCCCCTCCCCCCCCACGCCCTCCCTCCCTCCCAGCATCCCTCTCTCCTTCTCTCTCCCCAGCATCATTCCCCTTCATCTCCCGTCCCACCTTCTATTCACTTCCAGTCGTCGCTTCAGCCAGATGTGACTCCTGTTATGTATGTGGGTGCGTGTGTGTGTGCGTGCGTTTTCCCCCCCTCTCTCTCTCTCTCTCTCTCTCTCTCTCTCTCTCTCTCTCTCTCTCTCTGTTATTTCCAGGGCTGGTTTCTCACATTTCTTTCCTTTCTTCCCTCCCTCTCCATCCACGTCACTTTTCATTCCCACTCTACAAAAAAATTTATTACTTTTTTTCATTAGCTTACCTCCACACACACACACACACACACACACACACACACACACACACACACACACACACACACACACACACACACACCTGACTGCCCCCGACGAAAGGGACGCCGAGGACCAGGTAACCGGGAGGAAAGGTGTGAGGGAGGAAGAAAGGGAGAGTAGAAGGGAGGAGAAGAGGGAGAGAATAGTAGTGAGAGCTAGGGAGGCAGAGGAATGGAGGGAAAGAGGGAGGGAGAGAAGGAAGGAGAGAGAGACCTTAGAACCATTGCTACATTGAAACCTAACCTACCTTGTCCTTCCCTTCCATTACCTCCTTTTCCTTCGCCTCCTCTCTCCCTCCGTGGTCCTCCTCCTCCTCTTTCTTTCCCTCTTTCCCTTTCTCCTCCTCCTCCTCCTCTTTTTCCCCGATTTCTATGCCTCCTTTTTGCAGTTTTTACCTTCTTTCTCCCACTTTTGTAACGCACCCTTTCTTTCCTTTTTCTCCTCCATATTTCCATTCTTCCCTTCCTCCTCTTTTCATATGCTTCAAACTACCCTCTTTTTTCCCTTATTCAACTCGTCCTCCTATACCTCCTTCCCTTCCTCATTCAGTTTGTACCTCCTCTTTTCCTTCCCTTCCTTCTCCCACTCTTTCTCTCCCATCCTTCCTTAATTCCCTTCTTCCTCCTCCTGTCTTCCCCTCCTCCTTCTCCTCCTGTACCCCTCCTTCCCTTCTTCTTTCTTCTGTACCTCCTTCTTACCTTCCTCTTCCTCCCCTTCCTTCCCTTTCTCTCCCATCCCCGTCCATCCTTCTCTCATTTCCTTCCTTCTCCTCCTTCCGTCCTTCCATTCCTCCTCCTCCTCTACCCCTCCTTCCATTCCTCATTCTTTTGTAACTCCTCCTCCTCCTCCTCTCCCTTCCCCCCCCGTCCATCCTTCCCTGAGTGGTTTCCCTTAATGGTTCCTCAGCTCACAAAGGGCCGCGAATATAGACGTGTTATGCTGTACAAAATATTTACTGTCGTTAACTCGCTAAAGGTTCACCGAGAAGAGCATTATGGGCGTATTCCTCTGAAGGGGAGCGTGAGGGGAGGAGGGTGAGGGGAGCGTGAGGGAAAGGGGAGGAGGGTGGAGGGTGAGGAAGAGAGGGAAGGGAATACGTTATGATGGGTTTACATTTTCCTGTTAGTAGTTTCTTGCCCTTTTCCATTCCCTTTTTTTATATGGATGGAGTTTGTTTTCTTCCCTGTATTGTCTTCCTCTTCTCTTCTCCTTCAAGTACTTTTCGTTTTCTCTGTTTTTCTCTCTCTATATATATGCTTCCAATTCACTAGCTGTTTCTGTTTTATTCTTTGTCTTTATTAACTTCCTCTCTCTCTCCTCTTCCTCCTCCTTCTCCTTCTCCTACTCCTCGTCTTTCTTTCCTTCTATTGGTATGGTCTCATCTTTCTAGCTATTACTGTTTTCTTTATTATCTTCCTCTCTCTCTCCTCTTCCTCCTCCTCCTCCTCCTCCTCCTACTCCTCGTCTTTCTTTCCTTCTGTTGGTATGGTCTCATCTTTCTAGCTATTCCTGTTTTCTTTATCTTCCTCTCTCTCTCCTCTTCCTCCTCCTTCTCCTTCTCCTACTCCTCGTCTTTCTTTCCTTCTATTGGTATGGTCTCATCTTCCTAGCTATTCCTGTTTTCTTCATCTTCCTCTCCTCTTCTTCCTCCTCCTCCTTCTCCTACTCCTCGTCTTTCTTTCCTTCTACTGATATGCTCTCATCTTTCTAGCTATTCATGTTTTCTTTATTATCTTTCACTTCCCTTCTTCTTCCTCCTTCTGCAAGTACTCTCCGTGTTCCATTTTTCTCCCCTTCTATAGATATGTACTTTTTTCTCCCTAGTCAATCTGTGTACCTAGTCTCCCTTTCCTATCTTCATCCCCTCTATGTGGAATTCGTATATTTATCTATTTATTCTCCTCTTCACACCCTCCTCCTCCTCCTCCTCCTCCTGTAAGTGCCTCTCGTCTTTTGTTACCTCTTATACAATTTTTCTTCTCAATATTTTCACAGGTCTCCCTTTTTTTCTCATTTTTTCTCATTTTTTCTCCTTTTTTTCTCTTTTTTCTTCTCTCAATATTTTCACAGGCCTCTTTCTCTTTTTTCTCCTTTTTTCTCCTTTTTTCTCTTTTCTTTTTCTCTTTTTCTCCTTTTCTTCTCTTTTTTCTCCTTTTTTCTTCTTAATATTTTTCACATGCCTCTTTCTCCATTTTTTTCGTTTCGTTCTTTTTTCATTTCCTTTTTTTCGTCCTTTTCCGGTATTGTATTACGTATCTCGTCGTTTTTTTTCTGTTTTTACCATCCTAACATCTTTTTTTCCCTCGTACTTTATAGGCGAGGAGTTTATTACCTTCTCTATCTACTTTGCATATTTTCACACCTTTCCTCATTCCGCTGCGATCAGTTTGTCACTTTTATTCCTTTCAGCGGGAATATTCTGCGCCTCTTTCACCTCACACAAAAGATCATCACCTTCCTCGCCTCTCACATTATTCCACTATTTTTTCCTGTCATTTTTATTACCTTTCAACATGATATTCAGTAGGGGTTTTTTTCGTCTCGACCTCCTACGGTGAGCTTTTTATACATTCCCTTGACCTATACACTGATGCTTGTATGACCTTTCCTTCCCTCTGATAATTACATGTTTCTGTCTCGCTCATTTTTCCTGTTTCTAATTAATCTTCTTCGGTCTACACTGGCGCTTATATTGTACCTTATTTTCCTACTGTTAACTTCAGCGTATTCACGGTCACTCATTTTTTTTGTCTATGGATTATGAAAGTCGTTATTTACTACCACCATGTCTCACTTTAATCACTCCTGTAACCTCACTTCCCATTAACCATCTTCTATACATTTTGTCTCACGTTTTCTTCATTATTATAACATCTACAAGCCCTATGTGTTCTCTCTCTCTCTCTCTCTCTCTCTCTCTCTCTCTCTCTCTCTCTCTCTCTCTCTCTCTCTCTCTCTCTCTCTCAAAGCACTCCTCGTCTATCGCATTTTCCCTCATTTCTTCTAGAGGCCGTCCTTCATCTTTGCCAGCCTCCTTCAAGCATCTCTCATCTCCCACCCTTACCCCTTTCTACCCCCTTCCTTCAGTCCACGGTCCGCCAGTCACAGTACTCACCTCGCCGCTGCTCCCTCACTCCCTCATCCAGTTACTCATGCAATTTCACGCTCAGTAATCCCTTGATCTCACGAGCTTCAAGAACCAGGAAATATTTTTGCCCGACAGAGTATTCTCACCTCGCCCGAGACAGCTGGGCACGACTCTACTTCTTGAAAATCAGTTCTGGCGCAAGTGTTTTTTCCCTGCACTCATTGCCCGGAGGTATTACAAGGCCAGGCTCGGCTGTGAGGGTGTTTCTTTTTTCTCTCTCCTCCGTGTCTTGTTTAGGAGGAAGAGAGTCGGAGGAGGAGAGGGAGGAAGGCGAGGCACACTACACTACGTACGTTCGCTGTTAATTTAAAGTTTGGCCAAAAATCACATGGCTTTCCTAACGCCTTTCCTGCACATATCACATGAAACTTCATTAATAAACTACAAGGCCTAGGTTTCGTATATTTAGAGAGGCATATCGTTTGATAAGAGGTACAAAAACAATCTCCTCTATATCGTTTATTTTTTTTTTTAATGAAACAGACAAACAGACAGTCAATATTGTTTTTTTCTTACAGCGTTACCAAAAAAGACAGACAGTATCGGTTTTCTTGCAGCGTTACCAAAAAAGACAGACAGTATCGGTTTTCTTGCAGCGTTACCAAAAAAGACAGACGGTATAGTTTTTCTTACAGCGTTACCAAAAAAGACAGACAGTATCGGTTTTCTTGCAGCGTTACCAAAAAGGACAGACAATATCGGTTTTCTTACAGCGTTACCAAAAAGGACAGACAATATCGGTTTTCTTACAGCGTTACCAAAAAGGACAGACAATATTGGTTTTCTTACAGCGTTACCAAAAAAGACAGAGAGTATCGGTTTTCTTGCAGCGTTACCAAAAAGGACAGACAATATCGGTTTTCTTACAGCGTTACCAAAAAGGACAGACAATATCGGTTTTCTTACAGCGTTACCAAAAAGGACAGACAATATCGGTTTTCTTACACCGTTACCAAAAAAGACAGGCAATCTAACTTTTCTTAAACAGTTACCAAAAATAAAAATCCAGGATGCAGGAAAAAGAAACCATGTATATAAAGGTCAAGGATAATTAGGAAAGGTAAAGGACAGACAAACAGACAGACAGAAAAGACGTAACATTCCCATTAACACTACAAACTCACTTCACTTTTACTTCGCCCTTTACTCGCTTTACTTCTATAATTAAACTAAGAGGCAAGAAAAAGAGAATCAGTCCTTAATTAAAAGTCGAGAAAAATGAGGAAAGATTAAAAACAGACAAACAGGACAGAAAGAAGACATAATACTCCCATTAACTCTACAAGCAGACAACCCTCACTGCCTGAACCCCACCATCCCCCATTTAGTTAAGTTTGCCCGCACCAGGAGGCCGGGGCGTCAACTTCCCTATTGAAGCTGCGAACTGACGGGGCAGAACTGAAGGCGAGAGAGAAAGGGAGGGCGAGGGAATGAGGGGGTGAGGGGAGGGTGGGTGGGAGTTAGAGATGCCCCCCTTAACGACCCACCGCCCCTCCTCGTCCCCCCTCTAACGACCCTCCCCTGAGTCACACCTGCTCCCTCTTTCCCCTCAGGCTTCTACGGCGCTCCTCATCCATTTCTCGCCCCTAACGATGCATTTTCCACTTGTTATCCTTCTCCTGCACGCGTTCTCTCCCCCTCTTTCTCCTCCCCCATTCAAGATACATTTTCACCATTTTCCACCTCCCCCTTTCGTATCTCCCCCCTCTTTATCATATTTTTACGTGTTTTATCTCCCTGTTACTCTCCTACACGTGTTCTCCCCTTCCTTCTCCCCCCTTTACTATGATTTTTTTTTGCATTTTATCTCCCCCTCTATATATGTTCTCCCCTTCTTCCTCCCCATTCAAGGTACATTTTCACCGTTCTTTACCTCCCCTTTATTCCTATCTCCCCTTGTTTATCATATTATTACGTGTTTTATCTTCCTTTTTAATAGTTTTCACATTATCCCTTTTATCTTCGTTATTCAAGATGCATTTTCACCCATTCCTACCTCCTCTTTATTCCTATTTCCCCTCTTTATCATCTTTTTACGGGTTTTATCTCCCCTTTACTCTCCTACACGTATTCTCCCCTTCTCCCCATTAAGATATTCTCCCTACCGCTTGTTTCCTCTCTTTATTGTGTTATTTTTCGTGTTTTATCTCCCTATTACTCTCCTATGTGTTCTCTCCCCTTTTTCTCCCCATTTAGGATATATTTTCCCCATTTTTCTCACCTCCCCTTACGCCTGTTTCCCCTCTATTATGAATTTCTTTTACTGTATCTCCCTTTTACTCGTTATGGTATTCTTCACTCTCTCTCTGTTCCTTATGATCTCTTTTCTCAATTTTCTATCTCCTCTTTACGCCTGTTTCCCCCTTCTTTATCATCTTATTTCGTGTTTTATCTCCCTTTTACTCGTTTTGGTATTCTCCCTTTTTATCTTCGCCTTTCAAGATACACTTTCCCAATTTTCTACCTCCCCCTTACGTCTATTTCTCCCTCTTTTATCATGCTAATACGTTGTTCATCTCCCTTTTATTCAGTCCCATATTCTCCCTCTCATCTTCGTCCTTGTAGATAAGTTTTCCCTCGTTTTCCATCATCTTCCCTGTTCCCATTTTTTTTTTTTTTTTTTTTTATTCCTCAGCTCATATCATCAACTTCTCACCGTTTTCATATTAACTTTTCTTCTTCCTTTCCTTCTTTCCTTTCCATTCTTCACTCATGGGTTACTTATTTTCGTATGTTTATTTCTATCTTTAAATGCGGAACATCAAGACTTTTCACGAACTTATTTGGATAACATTTTCATGCCTTTCCTTTTTGTATCTGTCTATACGTCTTTGTCTGCCTGTCTGTGTTTATTTGTCAATCTGTGTATCTCCGCTCCGCCTCTCTCTCTCTCTCTCTCTCTCTCTCTCTCTCTCTCTCTCTCTCTCTCTCTCTCAGCTTTAAGCCATAACGTGAATACAGACGTAACTTCCTCGTTCATTTGTTGCTCTTCGCCCGGTCCTCTTATGATTCTTTCCGCGTATTGCTTCTCTCCCTCCATCTTCCTCTCCTTTCATACCAGCCCGCCACTACTCTCTCTCTCTCTCCCTCTCTCTCTCATCTTTATCCCTCTCTCCCATACCCTCCTCGTCCCTGTTTTTACTCCTCCCCATTCTCCCTTTTCTCATTCCACTTTCGGCAGTCACCTCTCGTTCTCCTCCTAGTCGAGAGGGATTTCGCTAATTCTTATGTATAATTTAAGCGGGAGGGGAAAGGGAGAGCTTTTTTGCAGGGAGAGAAAAGAAGGGTTCGTGGGAGGTAAACGGAGGGAGGGAGGGATGGAGGATTCAGGGAAGGGAGGGAGGAGTCGGGAAGTCATCTAGCGGCCCACACCCAAAAGGAGAAGAATAGGAAGAGAGGAAGACCTACGCCATTAAAATACAGGTTTCTTTATTCTGTGACCAGGAAATGTTTCTCCCCTTATCTTCCCATAAAAATGAATGGCTTTGTATTCTGTAGTTATGTCCGCACGTATTTGTAGACAGTATGTGTGTGTGTATTGTTCTCGCAGATAGACAGACAGGCAGAGAGATAGACACAGACAAACAGACATATAGACAAACGCACAGACATATAGACACACACTGATATATAAACAAACACAAATACGTATAGATAGAAACAGTCAAATAAACAGTCAAATTACCCCAAGCCTCCGTTCAAGACTTACTGTAAAAGCTGGGGACAGACAAAACAAACTAAACAGACATATAGACAAACAAACAAACATATAGACAGATACACAGACAGACACACACACGGAGACAAACACAAACACACAGAGGCATATAAACACTCCATTTGCCTTCAGCCTCCGTGAAAAGCATATAAGCTGAGGACAGACAAAACAAATACACACACAAAAAAAAACATTCACACATATACTAAAACATACACCGATAGCATTGTGCCTGAAACTAAAAGCACAAAAACAGAGCTACAAAAAGTGATGGCAAGAAATAACAACAACCTCACGAAAAACACATTAAAATCCACACATAGAGAAACACACATGGAGAAAGAGAGTAAAGGAAGGAAGGAAAAGAAAGAACAGAACACATCCGGGTGACAGCTCGTTGAAAAAAGTAAGAGAGGCAGATACAGAGAGAGAAAGAAAAAGGCAGAAAAGAGGAAAAGAAGTTAAAGGAAAAGATCTACCCTACCCTGGCCTGCTTGAAAAGAAAGAAGTCTTAGCACCCAAAAAATAAAAGAAAAAATGGAGGAAACACAAATTCCGCAAACCCACTTAAAAAAAAGAGATCCTGGACACAAAAAGAAGGGAAGTAAAAAAGGGAAATAACGGAAAGAAAAAGAACTGCATTCTGACCCACTGAAAAATAAACTGGAACACAACACACAAGAAAAAAAAAAGGGACCTCCACCTTGATCCACTTAAAACATGACCTTGAGAACAGAAGTATAAAAAATGACCTAGGGAAAAAACAAAACAAAAAAAACGAGGAAGGAAAAAATGCAAAAAAATAAGAAAAAGATAACTTCCCTTTCCTTACCAGAAAAAATACCTTTGCTACAAAATAAATGCAACGAGAGAGAGAGAGAGAGAGAGAGAGAGAGAGAGAGAGAGAGAGAGAGAGAGAGAGAGGGGATAAAAAAACCTTCCCACTTCCGCGTCAATCTAAAAAAACAGCAGAAAAGACCTCTATGCTTTTTTCATCCATTCCCCCTTCTCCTCCTCCTCCTCCTCCTCCTCCTCCACCTCTTCCTCTCTCCACCCTACATTGATGACTATAACCACCCTCCTCCTCCTCCTCCTCCTCCTCCTCTTCCTCTTGTCCTCCTCGTGTGCGTGCGTGAGTGAGCGCAGAGATGAATATTCAAGGGGTGACTAAGGATTCTGCGGGCGGGGAGACATGCAGTGCGGGGACAGTTGCTGACCATGCCCGACGCCTCTAGCCTCGGATGTATGCCTACCTGTGTGTGTGTGTGTGTGTGTCAGATGGGTAGGTAGGTCTGCTGTTGTTTGTTTTTCCTTTGTGTTCCTTTGTGTAGGTATGTGACGATGTAGCAAGTTAGATTTATTGAGAGTGAGTTGTGGAAAGAGGAAGTGAGAGATAGAAAAATAGAAAGAACGAAAAATAAGAAAGAAAGAAAGAAGGAGGAAAGAAAATAAAGAAAGAAAAAAAGAAAAAAGGAAAAGAAAATGAGAAAGAGAGAAAGTAGGAAATAGAAAGAGACAGAAAGCGGGAAAGAACGGAAGAAAAAGACAGAGAGAGAGAGAGAGAGAGAGAGAGAGAGAGAGAGAGAGAGAGAGAGAGAGAGAGAGAGAGAGAGAGTGAGAAAAATGTATTGGATTTCTGAATGTATGAAAGGTGTGGCTGCAAGGGTTCTGCTGCGACATATTTTTTTTTTACACAAGAATAAAAATGATGAAAAAAATGTAATACTTGAATATGGTGATGAAAAGGAAGCAGAAAAACGAAAGGAAGAAATTACACACACGAAAAAAAATAACGGAAAAAACATATTAAGTATCTCATTATGTTTTGGTTACGTAGAAAGAGGTGGAGAAAAAACACTAATAATGATGACAGGAAAGTAAATCACAGGAGACATTTCATTACTCAGTTACGAAGAAGAAGCAAAAATAAAATATAATGTAAAGAAAAAGGAATAAATAAAAATGAGTATAATACGGAAGTGAGAGAAAAAGAAATGTCAGAAGAGAAATGAACAAGGAATAAAACAGAATAAAAGAAAGAACTGAGGGAAAATAATATAGGAGGGCAAAAAAAACAGGAAAAAAAGATGAAGTCTAAATAAAAAGAAATGTCAAAAGAGGAATAAAAGTGTGAATTCGAGAGTGTATAAAAAACGACAGAAAGACGGATGGATTACAGACTTATTGAAAGACGAAGGAAATTAAACTTTACACAAGGAAATAAATAAATGTGTCGGAGTGAAAAATAGGAAACAGCAAGATGGCGTTAGAAGAATAAGTAGATTTTTCGCTTCAATGGTCACCGAATCGATTATTTTAGGCCTAATTTGAATATTTATGCGGCTCTCTCTCTCTCTCTCTCTCTCTCTCTCTCTCTCTCTCTCTCTCTCTCTCTCTCTCTCTCTCTCTCTCTCTCTCTCTCTCTCTCTCTCTCTCTCTCTCTCTCCCGCACGCATTCCCCTCCCCCACAATTCCGATGAACTTCGAACAAAATAAAACAAAGTAAAAGTAACCGAGTGTGCGTACGAATGTATTTCCAGGAGAGATTGTTAAGGGAAAGAGAAATAAAAATAAAATAGAAAATAAAAATAAAATAAAAAAGTAAACGAATATTTGAGGGTTTTTTTTATAGATTCGAAGGGAAAGATTTTACTTGTAATTTCACTTGTAATTTACTTCTTCTACATATGTTTTGTACTGGAGACATTTAGATTTATTACTGTTATTCATAAACTTCATCACAATCATTATCATTACTAGCATCATTAACATCATAAACACCATCACCATACAACATTTCACTTCAAAAGACTAATAAAAATCATCCAAATTACACCTATGACCTTGAAAAACAGCCCTTAAGTCATCAGCCATCACCATCACCACTTAATACATCACCAAAATCATCATAACCATCACCATTGCCATCAACATTATCATCAATACCTATCTTCAAAGGGGCAAGTAAGTTATCCATATTCCACCAAGAACCACGAAAAACAAGCCTCAAGTCATCAGTCAGTCGTCCGTCATCACCACGATCATCACCATAACCAACCCATGACCAACATCACCAAGAGCAACAGTGAGGTCATCCTGGTATACGTGACATCACCTTTACGACCACCACCAGCGCCACCACCAACAGCACCAGTCCCGCCCGCCCGTCACCAGCATCTCTACTACACTTATGAAGGCGGAGACGTCATCATCCCACGTGAACTCCGGCAGTTGGTTTGACTTCCAAGACACCCTTTCATCCCAACCTTTAGGAACCTGCAGAAGATGAAAGGCAAAGAGGAGGAGGAGGAGGAGGAGACGAGAAAAAGAAACAAGAGGATAGAGATGGAGAATGACTGACGAAGGAGTAGGAGGAAGAGGAGGAGGAAGAGGAGGGGCAGGATGAGGAGGGAGCAGTTGGAGGGGAAAGAGGAAACGGAACTAAGAGAAACGGAGGAAAAAAGAAAGAGAAAAGAGAAGATGAAAGGGCCAGAGAACAAAGACAAGGAAAAAACAATAGAGAAATGTAAGAAATCGGAAACAAAGAGCAAGTAAAAGAAACGAAAGAAAAAGAACATGAACATAAAAAAAAAAAGGATGAAGCAAAGCGAACGAGAGAGAGAGAGAGAGAGAGAGAGAGAGAGAGAGAGAGAGAGAGAGAGAGAGAGAGAGAGAGAGAGAGAAGGGGAGAAAAACTAGATAAGAGGAAAATCGAGTATAAAATGAAAAGAAATAAAAAAATAAAAAATCCAAGACGAAAATATGAAACAGAACGATTGAAAAAGATGCAAAAAAATGATAAAAGGAGAAAAAATAAAAGAAAGTGAGTGAAAGAATACCAAAAAATCGAGGAAGGAAATATTCGCAAAACAATGAACAAAAAAACATGAAAAAAATGATAAAAGGAAAAAAAAATAAAAAGCAAAGTAAGCGAAAGAATACCATGAAAGGAAAATCGGGGCAATCGACGGACATATTCGCTAATAGGATTAACTGAGTGACTTTTGACATTCCTCGACCCTTCCTTGTCTCCTCGGCCTGGGAGGCGCTCCGTTCGGGCTCTCAGGAAATACGTACTGAGAGCGCCGAATCGGTCAACCGTGAGGGCGCACCTACCTGGGCACGGCAAGGTCACGCAGATTACAGGTAAGAGCGGTCAAGCGAACACCTGTACGGTAATTAGTCAGACTTGCAAATGAGTTACTTTTTGGAGGATGGTTTTAAGTTTGTGTTGGGAGAAGGGGGTTGGGGGTGAGAGAGAGAGAGAGAGAGAGAGAGAGAGAGAGAGAGAGAGGATTCAATACTTTCACTCGTTCTTTCCTTCATTTTTATTTAATTTAATATCCAACACACTTTTGGGCAAGTCTCCACTTCGTGTCTCTTCGTTGTATTTTATTGTCTGCATTTTCTTTTTCCGGGTCACGGGAGGGTCAACCTTTTGTCATGACCACACATCTATTCATTTTTTTATCTTCGGGTCACCCAGGGGTCAGGCAAGGAGGTCATCTGATATTCTTTTAACCTCCCGGCGACCTCTTCCCATTTTCTGTGTATCGGAGGTGCGTCGAGGCAGATAGAAAACGGAATTGGAGTGTTGTGTCACGTTCGCCTCCTCTCCGACCCCTTCTTGCCCTTTCGCTCTCTCGGCCTCTTTTTCGCCTTTTATGTATTACGAAGAGAGACTCACGCGATGTTCTTTGTTCCCTTCTCCCTCTTTCTTCGCTGTCTCTCCCTCTCTCTCTTTATCTGTTCCTGTCTATCTTTTATCTGCTTCCTTCTTCATCAGTTCTTTTCTTCTTTCTTCTTATTTTCCTCTCTGCACCTCCCTATTTTTTTCTTACATTTGTCTTTATTTCTTTTATTGCTGTGTCTGTGTTCATATATAGCCTGTGTTTTCTTTTTTTTCCTCTTCCTCTAGTTCCATCTATTTCTCACTACCTTCATTTCTCTCTTCTTTGTCAATTTTTATTTAGCTGCCTTCCTCGATTTGTCTATTCATGCCTTTCCGCATTTACTATTCTCTCTCTCTCTCTCTCTCTCTCTCTCTCTCTCTCTCTCTGTATGTCTGTCTGCCTTTTTTGTTTATTTATTGTAAGTCTCTCTCTCTCTCTCTCTCTTGTTATTATGGAAGGGGAAAAAAGAACGCCATTTTTCCCTGACGTACTGATTAGTTTCCGATGTTTTTCGCGATATTAAAATTAATACGCCAAAGGAAAATACGGAATGTTATTAAAATGAAGTGTTGCGGAACCTGTAATTCGGGCGAAGCTATTTAAGCCGCGCGAGAAATATTCGGATTCCACCATTTCTGCGTCTACGTGATGCTCGCTCCCGCTGCCCGGCCGTCTGCTTGTTGTTGTTGTAATTTTTTTTATCAATATTATTTCGTAGCCGGCAAACTAATCCGCCCAACCTTAGCTTCGTGTGTGTGTGTGTGTGTGTGTGTCTGTGTGTGTGTGTGTGTGTTTGATATAAGCTTTCTTTTGTTCCTTCTATTCTTTCTTTGGGTCGTGAATAATTATATGTGAAGAATAAAGTCTATCCACGTACAAACCTATTAAAAAAAACGTGAGCTAAAGGAAACTAACAAACTAACTAACTAGGTATCAAAATTATGTATGCAAGCTCAATAAGAAACTAGAAATGCAAACTAACTAACTAGATGTCAAATTTGTGTGTCTTCAAACTCAGTAAATAACGACAAAGGACACACTGGTTGAAAGGCGAAAATATTACGATACAGAATAATGTTAATCTTCGTAAAGGCCTGCTTGTTATAATACCGTAAGGCTTTCAAGGATATAAAGAACACACTTATAACATCAATATCAAAATACCGTAAGGCCCTCTAGGATATAAGGAAACACATCTTTAAAATCAGTATCAAAACAGGTCTCCAGTTGCAACGATATACACCAACTGACACGCTGATTGAAAGTGGAGCAGGGGAAATTTTTACCGCGATACTCTCTTTTTTTTCGTTCCTTGGTCTACCTCCATTACTCTAAAATATATACGGCTAAAAAATACAACAATTGCAAATGACGACGGTGACTGAAAGTGGAGTAGGCTAAACTATCAATCCAATACCTTCTTTTATCGGCTCTTAGTCTATCCCCAATCCTTTAAAAGCATATGTCTTTAAACACAATAAAATACAAGTAAATGACACGTTGATTGAAAGTCGAGCAGGCGGAACCTTCATCCCAATTTCCATTTTCTTTGATTACGCTCCACCCCGCCTCCGCAACCCTCGCCATCTACTTCCCGGTTCTAATTTGAGTGGAAGCCTCGTCCCAATACCAATTCCAGTTGCTATTCCCTCCCCTGTATGGCGCGCGGCCGACGAAGGCTTCCCTGTTCCACTCCTGCGCCGGGCCCAAGCAATGGAGCGGCAACACACACACACACCAACATATGTCGACTTCTCCGGCTGCTGCGACTTGTCTGAGATTCAACGGCGCGAGGCATTGAAATTAAAAGTCTCTCCTGCAATTTTACGTTCTCTGTGATCGAATTTTTTGTGCCTATTCCTTCCCATATCTATCTATCTATCGATCTGTCTATCATCTATCTATCTGCCTATCTATATATCTATCTACCTATCCTTATCTATTTACCTATCTGTCTCTATCTATCTGCTATTATTATTATTATTATTATTATTATTATTATTATTATTATTTTGTTTTTGATTTTGGAAATTTGTGAAATTCTCTTCGTGTGGTGTTCACGTGTGTGTGTGTGTGTGTGTGTGTGTGTGTGTGTGTGTGTGTGTGTGTGTGTGTGTGTGTGTGTGTGTGTGTGTGTGTGTGTGTGTGTGTGTGTGTGTGTGTGTGTGACCTGATTCGTTCTTTTCTTTCAGTGTTGGCGGGATTTTTTTTTTTTTCCAATACAACCAAAAAAATATATCGCGCATTTTTTTCATCTCTCACTTTCTAGAACTGATTTTTCACTTTTTTACTTGGTCCTATTCTTCACTTATCATTTTGCTTTATTAATACCTGAATTTATTACTACATTTATTACTACATTCTCTATTTTCATTTCCCTTATACTCGGCAGCCATATAAAAAAACGTGTTTCCAATTAAGACATTTTTTTGTACCTGCAGTTTCATCTACTTTTCCCTCTACAAATTCCCTGATCAACCTTTCCTCCCTTACTCCATATTCCATTCACTTTCGGATAAAAACAGTTGATAAACTCCGCAAACACACACACAAATAATGAACTGAAAGCTTTGCACTTTCTCTATATTTTCCATTTTGTTTCAATCACTCGACTCATACATCTGTCCATTTCACAGCCTTGCCCTTCTGACCCTTCATCTCGATCGCTCTTCTCCGGAATAAATGTAAACTGTTGACACACACATCTATACTTGATCGAACATATCCCTCGTCCTACACTGTTTCCTCTCTCAATATATCAATGTAGAAATATATTATCTACTTCCCACAGCCAATAAAAGCTCTCCTCCCTCAGTTCTATTATTCAATCCTCTTAAAAAATTATGAAATCTACTCAAGCGCATTCACACGTAATCTAAAAGCAACGTACTTTATATATATATATATATATATATATATATATATATATATATATATATATATATATATATACGTACATTTTCAATTCTCTCAATATATTAATTCTCACAAATACATTTCCTGCTTCGCTTCTGCTTGCAGGTTTATGGGAGAGAATTTATATTTCTTTTTATACGGCGGCTTTCCCGGAGAAATGTGAAATGTTATGAATCTCCACTTTTATATTCTGTTTTGACGCCCCGCTGCGCGACTCCTGAGCCTGCTGACACTACTCCAGGAGACCTTTCCACACAGACTGAGACAAGAGCAGCAGAAATTCCTCAATCTCTCTCTCTCTCTCTCTCTCTCTCTCTCTCTCTCTCTCTCTCTCTCTCTCTCTCTCTCTCTCTCTCATAATTATCTATTATTTATTCATTCCTATAAAATAAACAAGCCCAATGTGTTTCCAGCCATCTAGATGTGATCCATAACCTCTCACATATTCAACATGTTTGCACAAATATAATATCGTCGAGAAACCATCAACAAATGCGAAATAAAACTCTCCTCTCAGCTACTTACGTCAATAAAATTTCTAGTCACTCTTAAATAATTTTCCTTGAAACTACGTCAATTTGTAAAAAAAAAAAAAAATTAATGCATTATTACCGACAACCAAAGCACAACACAAATTTACTAACACATGAGAGTTCCTTTTAAAGACCTCTCACAGTCTCTACTATAACCAGCCATCTCGCTAACACCTCAAGACATACATACCACAAGACTCACCTAACAACCAAACCACCTAAACGAAAAAAAGACATCCCCATAAAACAGCCCCTCGTATACAGCCCCCTCACGGCATCTCCAATCAGACATGTCACTAACACATCAAGACATGAAAGATTCACCGGCAGGATGCATGTTTTACTACCCCGGGGGACGCGAGTAAGAGCAAGCTACAAGGCTACTTCGACAGGCACTGCGGGGCTCCTCTCATCCCAAGGGCCACGTTTCATGGGCCTTCGGACGGTCATTCATCTGAGGAGCTGCCGCGGGAGTGCCCTGAACCTTCCCCGAGGAACCGTCAACGTCCTGGATCACCAAACTTTTCACTCGGAGGCACACACGCGGCGGGAAGGAGGCGACTCGCAACGCTTGAAAATTTTGGGAGTATTGCGCTGGGCTGTAAAATGTGTGTACAGCTGGGAGTATACAGTGTGTGCGTGCGTGTGTGTGTGTGTGTGTGTGTGTGTGTGTGTGTAAAAACCACCCTCCTGTATTACAGTTAAACTTTCGCTGAAAAAAAAAAAAGTAAAATAAATAATAAAACAACAAAAACACCACCGCCACCACCAGCAATAGCAGCAGCAAAAGAGGAAATAAACTGACCCAACTCAGTAATACGTCCACCAGCATTACTATCCTGCCTGTTAATACCCACATCAACTTTCCCTGGCAATGCTTTTATTTGTTTTTGTTCATGGATGTATTTCATTTTCCAGCTTAAACCCTAACACACACACACACACACACACACACACACACACACACACACACACACACACACACACGCTAGGAGGAAAAAAAATAGTAAATAAAAGTTTCCCGGAATAATAATTGAGAAACATACGAACAAAACAGTTTCACTCTCTCGCTCCCCCCTTCCTCAAAACACTGCAAATCCCTCTCACACATTTATACATTTAGAATATTCAGCACCTCATTAACAGCGTTCATTATGTATCAAGAGGCGAAAAGCCGGCGGAAAGCGTTCATTAACCAAGTTGTAGCAATAGCAGCAGCAGCAGCAACATCATCATCATCAGCAACAGCATACACGCATTAGTAACAGTAATACTAATAGGACCAGTTTCAGTAGTAGCAGTAGTAGCAGTAGTAGTAGTAGTAGTAGTAATAAGAGCAGTGAGTAGCGGGCTTTTTTTCACATTTGTTACCTTTTTTTATGCCCTTGAACTGACTCCTCTGCTGTAAAAAAAAAAAGTAGTAGTAGTAGTAGTAGTAGTATAGTTGTGGGGGTAGCGGCAATAGAAGTAAATGCTTAAGAAATTCATGTAAGAAAAATTGTGGGTGAGGCGCGATGCAAGTATGACGAGGAGGAGGAGGAGGAGGAGGAGGAGGAGGCGGGAAAGAAGGAGTGGCATGGCGCAAGAGGAGGAGGAGGAAGAGGAGTAGGAGGAGGAGGAGGAGGAAGCAGAGACGCCGAAGAGGAAGAGGTGGAAAGGACAGGACATGTGGTGGGTAGGTAAAGCGGTAAAGGGACGAAGGCAAAGGAGGAAAGGGGAGTTAGGAGGAGAGGCAGCAGGCGGAGGGGCAGAAGGTGGGCACGTTGGAGGGGGGGGGGGCATGTGTTGGGGAGTGGGAGGGGAGGGACAAGCCGCCGCCGCAAGTCTCCGCCCACCCCCAACAAATCACGCACTTCCAACCACCTCGTCACGCCCCCACAACCCCACAATACCTCATCAAACCCCGCGCGTAAATCACAACCCCACCCCCGCCACCACCACAACAATGCCTTCCAAGCGCATAAATGACCATCCAAGCGTAGACTTAAAACAAAAAATAATAAATACCGAAACCATGCGTAGCCAAAACAAGAAAAAAGAAAAAAAGAAAAGGACCGGGGAAAAGTTGCACACACCTGGTTTGTTCAGGTAATCCGCGTCGGGAGACATTCGGCACCTGGGACTGGGAGGCGGTGATGGTGGTGGTGGTGGGGGGTGATGGTGGTGGTGATGGTGGTACTTCAGGTGAGGATGTACGATAATGAAGGTGATCGACGAGGTAACAAAACGCGCTGAGCGGATGAGAAACGCTAAACTGCCAACGACTAAGGGCGTAAAGAAAAGCTGGAGCTCCCGACACGACTCAAGCTTTTCACGGCGACAAAGCTTTCCCTTCCCGACTCATCACAACACACACGAGCTCCTTCCTCCTCCCTAATATCTTCTTTAACTCTCTCTCTCTCTCTCTCTCTCTCTCTCTCTCTCTCTCTCTCTCTCTCCCCTTCCTTTCCTCCCTCCCTCCATTCACCTCTTTATCGGGAAGTCAAGAGGTTTGATGGGAGTTAAAAAGTGGCTTTGTCAGGTAAGTAAAGGATCGCTTCTATTGTTTACCCGCGTTTTTATATTCGTCTTTTTTATTCCTTCGTTTTTTGTTGCGCTGCGGTGGTTGGAGAGGCGAGGGGGAGGGGGAGGAGTAGGAGTGGGGGTGAGGGGGTGAAGGAGAGGAGGGAGAGACAGGAGGACGAGGCGGGGAGATAAGGTAAGGGGTGGGGGTGAGGGAGGCGGTGGAGGGTTCCCGATACACGGCTTCGTCAGGGAGGGAACGAGTCATGCATGGCCCGGAGTGGCTGGTGGCGGGAGGAGTGGTCAGTGAGGCGAGGCGAGATGGCCCTCCTCCTCCTCCTCCTCCTACTCGTATTCCTCGTCCTACTCCTCCTTCTCCAAAGTGTATTTCTCCTCCTACTCGTATTCCTCGTCCTACTCCTCCTTCTCGAAAGTGTATTTCTATCTTCCTCTTCCACCTATTCCTCCTCCTTCCACAACCACTGCTACTTCTGTTATTACTACCATTACGTCCTCTTCCTTCTTTCTTACCTATCTCCTCATCCCTTCAGAAGTGGTAAATGCGAATACCATCAACTCCTTCAAAAATCGAATCGACCGTCATTTCCTTGCATCAGGAATAAACTGAATATCGAGGTGCTTTCATCTGCTCCAGGCCCCAAGTGGCTGATGAGCAGATTAAATCACCAAAGCGGGCAACCTCGTAATGAGCCAATAGGTTTTCTGTTGCCTGCGTGTCCATGTTTCCATGTTTCCTCCTCTTCTCCGCAGTATCCCCAAAGGACACCCACGTCTTCTCACGACCCACGACCCACGCGCGGATGAGGACAACGAGGCAGTTTCATAAACCAACACACACACACACACACACACACACACACACACACACAGGCAGAGGACACACGTGGCGGCGGGGACGATCTACGAAGCCTCACAGCGTCCGAACATTGGCTCGGAACTTTTTAATGACGTTTTAGTCTACGCCCTATCTATTATTGACAAGGATCCTATTTTTATTTCGTCTATACTTGCCCTAGAGTTTATTGTGTATCTCTCTCTCTCTCTCTCTCTCTCTCTCTCTCTCTCTCTCTCTCTCTCTCTCTCTCTCTCTCTCTCTCTCAATCCATCTGTTTCGTTACGGGTGACCGGCGCTGTGTGGCAGAGGTGAGTTTCCTGCTGGGAGCTCCTGCTGGGGTGCTTCTGGCGGGACTGGGGGGCGCTGACGGGCACGTGGGGGAAGAGGAAGGAAGGGGAGAGGCAGGGGAGGAAGGGGAGATGCAGGGGAGAGGCGGGGGAGAGCAATGCAGGGCAGGGAAAGGCAGGGGATGTGACGGCAGTAAGATGGAAAAAGGCACAACAAGCAGGGTATGGAAGGGATGGGAATTCAAGGCAGGGAGAAAGAGAAGGGAGGAAGAGTTGACCATTAAGGGGAGGGAAGGCAGGGTAAGCAGTGGCAAGGAGGGAGATAAACAAGGGAGAGAACATTTAGCAGGAGAGGAAAGGCAGGGTATGTAAATGCAAGGCAGGGTGATAGAGAAAAGGAAAAGGGAAGGGAAGGCAGGGTACGTGAGGGCAGGAGGAAGGAAGGAGAAACAAGGGAGATAACATTTAACAGAGGAGAGATGACAGGGAATGTGAGGGCAAGGTGAGAGAGAACAGCAAGGGAAAGAACATTAGGCAGGGGAGGGGTGGCAGGGTGCTACTACACGAGGGCTGGAGAAAAAGAAAGAAGAGAGGAAAGGGAGAGTTGATCATGGTAGGAAAGGCAGGGTACATAAGGGCAAGGAAGGAGCAGAGAGCAGCAAGATGACATTTAGCATGGAAAGGAGAATAACGAAGACTGGGTACGAAGTTGGAAATAAAGAAAAAAACATGTCAAGGGAAGAGGAAGCGAGTATACAAAAACAACCACACAAGGAAGCTGAGAAATGGTTGTTAGTGAGGAAGGGAAGGAAGATGATGAGGAAGAAGAGGAGGAGGAGGAGGAGGGGGAAGTATACGTGCAAGCTGGACGGCACCGAGCTTTTGCATAATGAGCTTAAGAAAGGATTTGGGAGAGGCTAATTGGGAGCGAAAGGAGGGAACGCGTGGGAGGGAGGGAGGGAGAGAGAGGGAGAGAGGGATGGTAAGTAAATAGAAGATGCAAGAAGGGAAGCAAGGAGAGGAAGTAAAGGAGTGGGTGTTGCGGGGGCAGAGGGAAGGGATTGACTTGCTATTTAAAATGATTGAATTCTACATACATTGGTTTCTCTGGTGTCATTTTTTATTATTATTTAAGCGAGTGTTGTTTTCTCTCTCTCTCTCTCTCTCTCTCTCTCTCTCTCATCTAGCTATATCACCTAAGAAGATAACAAACCAATAACATGTTTTATCTTTATCCCTACCAGAGGAGACATAACCAAACCACAAAACAATGCAAGATATTAAAATTTTTCACCATCACAATCACCACCATCACCATCACCAACAACAATAAAAGAGAAGACCATAATCTATTCTCTAAACCAAAATGTCAAACTAGCTCGATTTAGCATCTTTTGTAACCTTTAAAAAATGTGGGAGAGTGTTGCGGATCGTTCCTGCAGTCTCTTAATAACGTTCTGTTTTAGCCTTGACATTCCTCCTCCATGGCCTTATTAAACAAGAAAGTAAAGAAGGTGTGGGTAAAGATGGTTTAGGAGGAAGAGGAAGAAGATGAAAGTGAATGCTGGGTGAAAAAGTAGATACAGTAGAATGAGCGGCATCATCAACAACAACGACAACAACAACACTCAGACAAAATCAGCTTTACCTCCTCCGCGCATCGTCGGTCAAGCAAATTAGTTAATCATTTCCCTCGCCCACCTGAGACGTGCTGGAGTAACAAGCATCTTACCTGTCTGTGCATGTGCGTGCAAATACAGGTAAATAAATAATAATAATTCTCCTCCTCCTCCTCCTCCTCCCCCAAAACAGCAGCATTCATAATTAAAGCGTCAATCACTGGGGTATATTCATCTTGCATCGTCGGCGCTGTGTCTGAAGTGAAATAAATGTGTGTGTGTGTGTGTGTGTGTGTGTGTGTGTGTGTGTGTGTGTGTGTGTGTGTGTGTGTGTGTGTGTGTGTGTGTGTGTGTGTGTGTGTGTTTGCGTCGATTGACTCCTCTTTAATGGTTTGACTTTGAGTAGGTGACGAAAAAGACGGTTACATGAGGAGTGATTAAATGGGGGATTAAAATAAGTATAAAAGGCGTTGTATTGGTAGAGTTATTTTTTTCTTTTTCTGTCTTTCTTTTCATCCGTCTGTCTGTCTATATAACTATCAATTTATATGTTTTTTTTTCTGTCAATCTCTTCATTAATTTGCCTGCCTGTCTTTTTGTTATCTGTCTGTCTTTTTATCTGTCTGTTTACGTCTGTATATTTTCTGTCTCTCTTAGTGAGCTTAATTATCTATCCCTGTCTTGTTTGCCTGTTTCTCTATGCGTGTGTCTGTCCATAATCTCTCTCTCTCTCTCTCTCTCTCTCTCTCTCTCTCTCTCTCTCTCTCTCTCTCTCTCTCTCTCTCTCTCTCTCTCTCTCTCTCTCTCTCTCTCTCTCTCTCTCTCTCTCTCTCTCTCTCTCTCTCTCTCTCTCTCTCTCTCTCTCTCTCTCTCTCTCTCTCTCTCTCTCTCTCTCTCTCTCTCTCTCTCTCTCTCTCTCTCTCTCACACTTTATCACTGTTCATGGCACCTTCCCCTCTCACTCCACTTACCACTCATCGCCCTCTGTCCGCTATTCTTTCCCTTATTCTTTTGTAACTTTTTAATATTTTCTTTGTTTTCACGGTTTCTTCCATTGTCTCCCTCGGCGACTCCCTTCTCCATCTTTCTTTGTTTCTTCCTTCCCTTCAAACTATTAATCTCAGAGTTAATTAAAGATTCAAATTTTTGGGTCAAGTGTTGGGGACAATTTGCCATGATGGTTTTTTTTCTCCTTTTTTACCTTCTTTTATGAACACAAATATTAAATTTCGAAAAGCGGTAAATATTAAGAACTTAAGAATCGGGGTCTTTATACACACACACACACAGACACACACAAGGCCCGGTAGCTCACAACCAGAAGGACCGGGGTTCGATTCCCCGGCCGGGTGAAGATAAGTTGGGTTTGTCTTCTTTCACGTGTAGCCCCTGTTCACCTAGCAGTGAGTAGGTACGCGACGTCAGGCAAGGAGTTGTGACCTCGTTGTCGCGGTGTGTTGTGTGTGAGTGGTCTCAGTCCCACCCAAAGATCGGTACTACGAGCTCTGTGCTCTTCCGTAGGGGAACGGCTGGCTGTCTCGAGAGAGACCCGCAGCAGACCAAGAGGTGAATTACACACACACAAACAGGCTACCCTCCTCTCACCACACACACACGTACACAAACATACATATACACAAACACAATACTAGTAACAGCTTAAGAAATTTGCATTGTGAGTGAGGAGCGAATTCGAGTATGATGAGAAGAAGGAGGAGGAGGAGGAGGCGAAGTAATAAGTTAGAAAGCTTTTAATAGAGTATAAAATTCAGGCTACGTACACTAACCAAACCTAACCTAACTTACCCTAACCTAACCTAGTACATAAGTTGTCTTCACTAAATAGAATAAAAGGGACAAAGTTGCGGAGCTGTGAGGGGAAAAAAAAACCATATGAAAGAGAACATGAGGAGCTTCAGTCCACTTGGAGGCGGATTAATATCTCGCTCCTCAACTAATTTAATTCAGTGAAGTCGGGGATTCATTAACTTAAGAAATGCGGTGGATTTATCAAAAGAGGGAAGGAACGAAGGGAAGACGAGAGGAATGAATGAAGGGAAGAAGGGAGAAGGGAAAAGAGAGAGAGAGAGAGAGAGAGAGAGAGAGAAACGAGAACGAGAGTGAGAGAGAGAGAGAGAGGGGACGTGGTTAAGGAATGAGAGGCGTGGGGTGAGGGGAGATTCCAAGGGGAGATTAAGAACTAGGAAGGAAGGGAAGAATAAGGAGGGAAATGATGTAAGGAGGAGGTGAAGAAAGAGAACGTTGAGAGGTTGAGAGGGAACGGAGTCAGTGGAGGCAGAGGAGAGGGAAGAGGGAACGGATAAAGTGGAGGGAGGATAGTGGAGAGAGGGAATGGAAACAATGGAGGAAGAAGAGAGGGAAGAGGGAACGGATTAAGTGGAGGGAGGATAGTGGAGAGAGGGAACGGAAACAATGGAGGAAGAAGAGAGGGAAGAGGGAACGGATTAAGTGGAGGGAGGATAGTGGAGAGAGGGAACGGAAACAATGGAGGAAGAAGAGAAAGAAGAGGGAACGGATTAAGTGGAGGGAGGATAGTGGAGAGAGGGAATGGAAACAATGGAGGAAGAAGAGAGGGAAGAGGGAACGGATTAAGGGGAGGGAGGATAGTGGAGAGAGGGAACTGAGACAATGAAGGGAGAAGACTTTTTAGAAGGAAAGGCAAATGTAAGACAGGACAAAAGGGACCAAGCTAGTTTCTTAAGGAGTTTCAGGCACTCGTTAATATGCAAAAGTAACCCATAGCAACACAACACAGGCAACAGAATACAAGCTTTAGAACGCACTCGAAACTTAACGTCGTCGACCTTTATTACGAACAGAAAAGGAACACAAAAGTCAAGGATAATATAGTTTACCCAAAAAGAAAAACCGCAACTCGAAAACAAAAAAAGCACCGTAAAACCAGATCTCCTTCTTCCAAACAGCGAAAAAAAAAAACTAAAAAAAAAAATAATGACTAAGGGAAAAAAAAATCAAGAAACACACACACACACACACACGCACACACTTAGGCGACACACACATTACGATATCAAGCATTTTCTCCCCCTTTTTTTTTTTTTTACTCCCTGGCTACCGACACACTTGACACACTTCACAGCATTTTTACAAGGAACTCTTTTGCCCCTATACATTTCGCCCCAACAAGTCTGCCTCGTGTATTTTACCTCCCTCACTTTTCAACACACGGCAAGCTATACACACTCCACCTCAGCCCACGCACTCAGTCACACACACACACACACACACACACACACACACACACACACACACACACACACACACACATATACTCTCTCTCTCTCTCTCTCTCTCTCTCTCTCTCTCTCTCTCTCTCTCTCTCTCTCTCGTCGACGTTGCAGAATCTTTTATTTTTCATTTTTTTTCACGTTATTTCACACACATACATACATACATACATACATACATACATACATATACATTCATTCGTATATACATACATGCAGCAAAAAAAATATTCTCTCTCTCCTTCCAGCATCCTTTCCCTTTCTTTTCCTTTGCTTTCCTTTCTATTCCTTTCCTTTTTTTCCCTCCCACAATTTCCCTTCGCCTCCATGTATAGATTGGAACCATACATGCATATACTCCTCCATTTCTTTTTTTTCTCTTTTTTTTTCTTTTCCAACCTGCCCCTCCACCTGTCCACCTAGCTGACCTGCCCCGACACACACACACACACACACACACACACACACACGCACACTCACACGGACACACACACACACATGGATCTCCCCCAACCCACACACACGTACACACGCACACACTTCCTGGTTCTCCATCAACCTTTCAATTGATTTTCATTTATCGGGAGACTCGCGACCCTCAGGAAATAATTGTCGTGTTGATGAATAGGTGTTTGGAGAAGCGGGAGGGGCTGAGAGTTCTTGTCCCCCACTCAGTGCGGGGCCCCTGAATACCACTCGTCCAAGGGTGATTGTCTGATTCCTGGTCCCATTCCGATTCCTGCCCGCGCTGCAACCCCAACCCCACCCCTGGCCCCCTGCGTCTGTCGTACTCAACCTCCATCCCGCCCCGGAAAAAAAAACGACGAGAAAAAAAAAAAAGGTAAAAGAAAAAAGTCGTTCCCGTGTGTGTGTGTGTGTGTGTGTGTGTATGTGTGGTGGGAGAGGAAAGTGGGGGAAGAGGGGCTGAGGGTGGATAGGGGGTTAGGGATGAGGGGAAGGGGGGGAATAGCGGGGTTAGGGGCGGGTAAAAAAAATCAATTCGTGTGTTCAAATTTGCGCGTGTCGATGAATCCGTGCGAGGTGTGGATTTACGTTTTGTTGACTTAAGTTTTTTTCGTTAAATTTTTTACTTCTTCTTTTTAACTCTTTTCTTTCTTTTTTTCCTCTTTTTTTCCTCCCTCAAATGGATTCGTCGTTTCCGTTTGCTGTTGCTTTACGCCGGAAAGACTGAGTGCGAGCTGTGTGAAGCCTTTTTTTTTTTTTTTGGAGGGGGGGCAATCACTTCCTCTCTTCGTCTTTCTTTTTTTACCAGTATACTACGTGTGCTACTTTAGTGCATAGGTGTAGCACTTTTCTGAACTCTCTCTCTCTCTCTCTCTCTCTCTCTCTCTCTCTCTCTCTCTCTCTCTCTCTCTCTCTCTCTCTCTCTCTCTCTCTCTCTCTCTCTCTCTCTCTCTCTCTCTCTCTCTCTCTCTCTACCTGTCCGTCTCTAATTGCGCGCACGTAACTTTATTTCACCGGGATGCACACCTGGTTACGTATCTGAGTGACTAACACACACACACACGCACACGCACACACGCACACACACACACACACACACACACACACACACACACACTCCAGTTAGTCACGTGAGAGTGGAGACAAATAGGAACATCACTTGACCAAAATAAAGAGTCGGAAGCACCTTGCACATCCGAACATTCTTTGCGCCAACACACTGGACGCTCCTCAATACCTCTCGCACATTTTCTCATCCCAAAAAGGACCCTCAGTTATTTTCCTTCTCCCTCTCTCTCTACCTTCCGCTATTGCTCTCTACCTCTTCTTCCTCCTCCTCCTTCTCTTCCCCCAGGACGCGCGCGGGGCTGCAAGCAGATACACGGGTCATTAATTTAATTTTTATCTCCTCCACTAAATTTGACACGCAAAAAGTGTGCGTTCCTGCTGCGGGCCTGAAGGTGATCTGGGCTGCTGACGGCGGAGGAACGGATGAGTGTGTGCGTATGAAGTTCAGGTACACACACACACACACACACACACACACACACACACACACACACACACACACACAAACTCAGACACACAATCTTGCACACGCAGTTACAAGCACATGACCTCAGTGTGTATGTAGACGTATACACACGCACACACATACACACACAGGCAGAGACAGCGACCATTCATACATACATAACCAACATATACACATACATACACGCCTAACCATTACTTTCAATAGGCTCATGATAAATGTATGCATGATTTTTTTTTTCAT
The DNA here is from genome assembly GCF_024679095.1 of Eriocheir sinensis. Taxonomy (NCBI): domain Eukaryota; kingdom Metazoa; phylum Arthropoda; class Malacostraca; order Decapoda; family Varunidae; genus Eriocheir; species Eriocheir sinensis. Next base: position 12,894,691 of record NC_066541.1, on the reverse strand, counting down.
CATGATAAAAGTTGTATATAGACGTCCCAGGTGAATTTGCATGCTAATGAGACTGTTCAGAGATATGACACGCGGCGACTCTAAATATAAATGAACCTGTCTGTTTGCCTTTCAGTTTCGCACCTTTGCCGAAAATTATGACGGCGAAGCTACGAAAGAAAATGACGAGAAATTATGCTATATGCAAGATCATGGCAGTCTCTCTCTCTCTCTCTCTCTCTCTCTCTCTCTCTCTCTCTCTCTCTCTCTCTCTCTCTCTCTCTCTCTCTCTCTCTCTCTCTCTCTCTCTCTCTCTCTCTCTCTCTCTCTCTCTCAATCTACCTGTCTATCTATCTATCTATCTATCTATCTATCTACCTACGTATCCACCTATATTCTACCTATTCATCCATATATCCATCTATCTTTCTACCTATCCATCTATTCCCTATCTAGTCATCTATCTACCTCTCCCATTTTCTACGGCATGGGAGGCAGTTCAGGGATAAAAACAAATCAGCATCAAATACAAGCTTTCTGAATGCTGCTCCAACAAAAGAAAAGAGGAACAAGAGGTCAGAAGAGAGGTCAATTTCGGGGAGAAGTGTCCTGATATTCTCCTTTAGTTAGCTTTTTTTTTATCTGTACTCAATTATGCAAAGTCCGAATGAAACATATCTGGCACAAATAAATAATGCACAGTGGTAAATATATTGAAACTAATCATTGTACTCTTCGGCGGTGATTTATAATGTATAGCCGAATTTTTTATATATATATTTTTATTAGACAAGTTGTGCGATTTTCAATGTAAAAAAATAATTCGTCATATAGTAGAACTTCGGCGTACACACACACACACACACACACACACACACACACACACACACACAGCTCGGGTCCCACAAAGACATATTAATGGAAGGGTTGAGGTGGATGGATATAAGGGGATATACACGAGGAAAGGGGAGGAAAGTGAGGAAGGAGAGTGTAGCGAGGAAGGGGAGGAAGGTGAGGAAAGAGAGTGTCGCTAGGAAGGGGAGGCTTTGGGGAGACTGAGCTTGTGGTTGAAGTGACGAAGGGAAACGGGGAAAAGGGAAGGTCGCAGGTAGAGGAAGGGAAAGAGGATACGATGGAGAGACTTGACGCTACCATATATTGCGAGACACTAGGGAAAATCAGAGTATAAGTTTCCCTGCTAAAAGTAACGCCTCCTAGTATACAGGTACACCCATAGGTTAGAAAGTACTACAGGTGAAAGTAATATGAAAACGAAAAAATGATTAAATAATGAGTGTTTAGAAAGTCCCTCATACCAGCAGATCTTCCTCAAACAAAAGAAACGCAACAGCCTCGCCTATCGACCAAAAAAAATAATGAAGAAAATACTACAGGTGAAATAAAGTAATATGAACACGAGAAAAAGACTAAATAATGAGTGTGTAGAAAGTCCCTCATACCTGCAATTCCTGACAAAAGAAAAACAACAGCTTCGCCTATCGACAAAAAAAAAGTAATAAAGGTCAAAGAGAGCAATACGGAGAAGAGAAAACGAATAATGAATGATAAAACGTGTGTAGAAAATCCCTCATGTCTGCAACTCTTTCCCGCTGATAAAATGAATTACTGCAGCATCGCATGGACAAATAACAGGACGGAGAAGAAAAATATCCTGCTTAACGGCCACATATCTAAACACCTCACCGTAAAATATGTTGATGGTAATGTACAACGCTCCCATATGTGTACGAAGAGATAAAAGATAAAGAGTATTACAGGAAAATGAACCGAAGTAGTTATACGTAAAAAAATAGTGACTTTAACACATAGACGCAAATAAAGAAGACAACGCTGACGAGAGAAACAATAAAGGCATGATAAAAAGAAAAAAAGCAGAGGTAAAAAATATATATATATATGGAAACAAGAAAAAAATGTAGATGATACTTATGAAGACACGCATGAATAAAAAAAGAAGATAAATATTGATAAAAAAATAATAAGGAAATAACAACAAAAAAAGAATATAGAAGTCAATACTCATGAATAAGGAAAAAAAATCGAGACGGTTTTATGAAGACAAAAAAAAACTGTATAGACGGCAACCCTCATGAATTAATAAATACTCGGGTGAAAAAAAAAAGAGAGAGAGGAAAAGAGAGGGAAAAAAAGTAATGTGGAGATGACAAAAAAAAAAGTCGCCACTCAGGCCAAGGGACATTAATTATGGCGCGCACGTAAAAAACAGCTTCCACAGTCACAAATACGTACATTAGTTTGGTGCTGCGCTGGCAAACCCGTGAACTGAGGCTAACGAGGAAGAAGGAAGAGTATTGTCAGCTCCCTCCCCGCCCCCTCCCTCCCTGCCCTAGCCTCCGTTCTACTCTTTTTTTAATATAATGCATTGAAGTTACGATTAAGTAAGGAAAGAGAGAGACAGGGGGAGAGGCAGGGTCAACAGAGGTAGAAATACATTTACATCAAAGAAATTAATTCATCCGTTGCGAGAGTTTACATCTAAAGCATTCAGGGACGAGGATTATTTTGGATGCGAGTGTGTGGTTTATTTTCCGCCGGGGCTGAAAAAGAGGTAATGTTTCGGTCATCTGGATGTAAATAAACGCAGGTGGAGTGCAGGTGAGTGGGCAGGACGCGCTGCTATTTACATTCAGCGCGGCCAAAGTCACAACAGTTAACCGTAACAATTCGCTGCGGAACCAAAAGGGACAGCGGCGGTAGGTGTTGTTCCGCAGGTAAATGTTACGCTGGCTGGCTGCCCCGGGGACCATGGCAACCCCCCTCCCCTCCTCACACACCTGTGGGCGGGGGACGCAGCGGCGGGGCGCGAGGGCCACGGGCGCTGCGGTGGGCGGGCACCGGACAACGAAACAAGAGCAGCGGCGGAAACCACAACTTGCAGCGTGGCGGTGCCGGGGCTGCGAGGCGACAATCCTTGTGCAATGCTGAGGAGGATAAATGAAACCAGGATTTATAGAACACCGAAAGCCCATAATGCGGTAATGATAGAGACTGCAGCCATAGCAGAACAACCAGCAGCAGCAGCAGCAAAGACAGCAGCAGCAGCAGCGCAGACTGGTAGACCCGCGTTCGCTGGTCGTCTGGTGACTGGTCCCGCCTTGTTAGTTGGGCCGCCGCCTCACTGCCGGGTGGACGTGATCCAGTCTGCTGCCGCGCTCTTCAAGTGACTTGCCTCGCTCCCACTCGCCTCTCGCGTCCCCACACGCTCGAGTCGTGTTCCTCGCTCGGGACTCCCAGTGATACTATGTTGACGGCGCTTGACAGGATTACCAAGTGAAAATTAGTAGGGAGAGATAGAGATAGAGAGAGGAAGAGATTTCGGGAGATACAGAGAGAGAAAGAAAAATACTGGCTCTTTCACGATCTGTGTTAGAACTCGTTTAGGCCCCGTGAGTGTTGGCCGCCTCGCGATGAGCAACATGTGACGAAGATTAGCTGGCAGACGTGACACAGTGCCCTTCATCGTCCTAGCCACAGGCACTGGGACAGGACCCTCAGACTCTTTGCGATGACCCGCCACGGCAAGGCACGAGGCCCACGGCGGCCCCTGGGCTCCCCGAGGTCGTGGGTTGGGCTGGCGACGGTGCTGACGTGCCTCGTGATGGCCGGCAGCAGCAGCGGCAGCATCGACGAGAACCTTCGGCTGGTGGACAACGGCTACGAGGGTTTGGTCGTCACCATCTCGGACCAGATCTCTCAGGACCACTGCAACCACGTCATCCACGGACTCCAGGTAGTGCGACCCGGCCACTTCCTTGCTCTATTTACTGATCAATAATTACACGCAATCAGGGCTCGTAAGCGGCTCATTTAGGGATAAATTAGGGGGGCTAATGGGCTTTTTTTTTTTTTGGTCCCACTCACGAGGCTGTAAGATGTCAAACAAAGATGACTGGGCGGGCGGTCTGGTTGGTCTGGTTGCAGGGTTTTGGGGGAGCGACGCAGACTTAGCCACTCCTTGCATGACGATACGAGATAATATATAAAGTTCTTGTTACGTTTATCTTTATAATTAACACACACACACACACACACACACACACACACATACACACACACACACACACACACACACACACACACACATACACACAGCATCCATCCCTAACCGCCGCATCCGCATCACATTAAAGATGACACAGAAAGCATTGCGTCCGGCCCTGCAGTCAGCTTGATAGCAATCCGTCAAGCCACCCCTAAGGCCGCCCTCCTCTTGGCGACGGGCGGGACATGCAGGGGACGGCGCGGCGGCGGAGGAGGACGGAAAAAATACAAAGAGACGAGCGACATTTCAGAAAGGGCGGCGGGAGGGGGCGGCTGTGGCAGAGGCGGCAGGACAGCACAAAGGAGTAACGGCGTGAGGGCGAACGTTACGCCTTAAGTTTAACCATGTGGTGCTGGCGTTTTTGCCGGCGGTAATGGCGCGAACTGCAGGGAGTCCAGAGTGCGATTATGTGTAAAATGCTGGAGTTTAGCCCGAAGTCAAGCCAAGCCAGCACAGAAAAAGTGAAAAAATAAAATAAAACGGAGCAAAGTCATGACGCAAGATTGCATTCACGTCGCAGGATTTTGGAATAATCTTCATAGAGGAGGAAGTAAAAAAAAAAAAACTGTTAGTGTGTGTGTGTGTGTGTGTGTGTGTGTGTAGCGTTCCCGGCAGGCACAAAAGGCTTCTAGAGCGCTATGATTCCCGGCGGGGTGAGTCACACGCCCCTCCATTGCCGGCTTTAGGGCTTAATGGAATTCTGAAAGTCGTCCTATTGGAAACTGATACCGTTTTAAGGTCATGATTCAGTCCCCGTTGAGCAGTCCCGTGATATGTGTGTGTGTGTGTGTGTGTGTGTGTGTGTGTGTGTGTGTGTATGTGTGTGTGTGTGTGTGTGTGTGTGTGTTTAAACTGTCAACACCCATTTTGAGCGTTCACACTTTACATGAAAGACTACGGACAGGAACACACATAGATTGGTGTTTATGTATGTATATTGACTCTGCTAAACTATCAAAGCGCGTAAGTTGTGACCTAAACACACACACACACACACACACACACACACACACACACACACACACACACACACACGATGATGCTCCCACACATCCGCCATCATCATCACCTCATTATAACCATCAACCACAACTTAACAAAAAACACACACACCAAGCCACTCTTAGTATCCACCTTTGACGCAATTACTCCTTTTTCATCACCAGAACAGACACATGCATGGCCATACAGAGAGCCAGCGACACGTAACGTAGAGCGAGTGAGAGGAGAATCCAATCCCTCTGTGAACACCTATTCGTATGGCCTTACCCTCGAGTGGGAGAGAATCATGCCACCTAAACACTTGCAGAGAGTCAAATGTCAGAAAAAAAGATTGAAAGTTCATATTCTATTATAATTTCTCGGTCTTCATAAGGTTACGGGGGGCCTCAGGTGGGAGAGCTGATCAAAAAAGTCCAGGTGTGTTGAGTGGATTGAGGTGTGTCAGCCAAAGGTGAGGATAAAAGGAAAGGTTATCTAAATTCCCGCGTTTATCTGTTGTTCCGGATACGTTTACCAAGAACCAGGTAACAAGCTTTATCACTAGAGCCCAGGTGTGACAGGTGTGACTCGTCTGCAAAGGTGGACGAGTCAAAATTGAGACAACAGTAGACAGTCGGACTCTGTGCCTCGTTCTTTATATTGTTACACTGCACCAGGTGACTCCTCTTAATTACCAAAGCTCAGGTGTGTCTACTGCATAAAGGTGTGAAAGCCGAAAGTAGAAAAAATGCATGTAATCCGGCTTTTCGCGTTTATTTTTCGTTCTGGATATGTTTACGGGGCGGCAGGTGATCAGTCTAATTATTGAAACCCAGGTGCGCGTCTGGTAATAAAGGTAGACAGGTGGAGTGCAGGGAAGAGCTCGTTACGTCCCGTCCGATGGTTTACCTGTATGTTATGTTCGCTGCTGTTCCTGGAAGTATCTTTGTATCCTGTCTACCATGCTTTGTCGTTTATTCTTGTTTCCTTCCTTCCTTCCTTCCTTCCCTTCGTCATTCTTTCGTTTCTTGTTTCCTTCCGTCCTTCCTTCCTTCCTTTCTTGTTTCCTTTCTCTGTTTTCTCTTTCTTCAGGCTTTCCGGTAAAATCCTCATTATTTTATTCTTTCTTTACGGTTTTAATCTCTCTTTCTTTTTTCCTTTTATCCATCTTTTACTTCCATATTTCCCTCTTTCTTCCATTCCCCTTTTTGTGATTTTCTTTCTTTCTTCGTTTCCATATTTTCATTTGTCTTCCTTCCTTTCATTTGTCTTCCCACCTTCCTTCTTTTCTTCCTTCCTGTCTTCCTGTTTTCCTTCCTGCCTCCCTGCGTGCTCTTCCTTTGAACTTTTCCCGGAACTTTTTCTTCACGCTTTTCCCTTTTCTTCAGTATCATATTAATGTCTTCTTTTTTTTGCCGGGAGCTTTTGCTTGAACATTATATTTCTTTTCTTCTTGCACATTACCTCATTTTCACCACCCAACCTCCTCCTCTGCCTCTCCCAATTCTTCTTTATCAAACAATTCCTTCTCTTCCATTATCATCATTTCTCATTCTTTGGCTCTTTTCATCTTTTTTCCTCCTCATCTTACTCCTCGTCCGCTTCCATTATCACATTCTTCTCTTTCTGCTCCTCTTTTTATCTATTTTTCCTCGTTGTGTTTCCCTTCCTCTGCCTTGAACTTCTACGTTGGTTATTCTTTCTTTTTTCATTTCTCTTCCCCGTCCTTTTTTCCTCTCTTCCTGTCTCTCATCACATCCTTCATTAGCTCTTTTCTCTTTTTCTCCTCCTTCTTCAAGTTCTCTTTCTATTTTCATTTATCAAGTTGCCTTCTCTTCCACTATCGGCCCTTCTGTCTATTCTCCTCATCCTCTTTCCCTTCTCTATCGCCTCCTATCTCAGCCTCATTCTTCTCCTCATCTTCTTTCTCCTCCCTGAATTATATATTGGCTATTACGTCTCTTTCTCCTGGTTCTCCTCGTCCTCCTCCTTCCTCCCTTCTCTCTCTTTCCCCTCACTCTCTTCCGTTATTGGCCTCTCTCCCTCTTTCTCCTCCTCGTCTTTTTTCTCTCCTCTAAATATTTCTTCCTCACTCTATCTTCATTCATTGTTCTTTTTTTCTTTCTCCTCTTCTCCCTTTTCTCGTCTCTCACATCTATTTCTCCTTTATTTTATCTTCTTATCCATCCCTTTTTCCTGCCTCTCCTCTTCCTAATTTTCCTTCTCATTCCTCACTCTGTCTTACTTCATTGGGCTCTCTGTCTTTTTCTTCTTCCCCTCGTCCTTTTTCTCTCCCATCTATTACTCCTCATTCTCCCTTCCTTCATTAACTTTTCTACCTATTTTTTTTCCCTGCTTCTCGTCCTCCTTCTCTCTCTCTCTCTCTCTCTCTCTCTCTCTCTCTCTCTCTCTCTCTCTCTCTCTCTCTCTCTCTCTCTCTCTCTCTCTCTCCCTTCCTTCACTGACTTTTCCAACGCCTCCTCCTCTCTTTCTCCTCGCCCTCTTTCTCTCTCCCATCCATTTCTCCCTCACTCTCTCTTCCTTCACTAACCTCTACTTCTTTCTCCTTTACCATTTTTTCTCTTCCATCTACTTACTCCTCCCTCTTTCTTCCTTCATTGGGTGTTCTATCTCTTTCTCTTCTATTCAATGTTCTATCTTTAACTTTTTTTCCCTTCTCTCTCCAATATATTTCACTTTCATTCTCTCTTCGTTCATGGCCTTTTCCATCTCTTTCTCTTCTTCTAGTCAATTGTCTCTCTTCGCCCTTTCTCCTCCTCCCCCTCCTTCTCGTCCACTTTCTCTCTTCCACACTTTCTTCACTAGCTTTCCTACCATTTTCTCCTCCCCTCGTCTCTTTTCTTCCCTCACTCACTCTCACCGCAGCCTCCCTCCTCCCATCACCTAATCTTCAACCCCATCACTTCCTCTTGGCCCAGCATCCCTCATCTCATCAGTCCCTCCTAACCAGCCCGCTCAACCCCCATCAACCCGCAGTCCACGGTGTCGAGGCGGGATTTATCGAGCTGAACGGTTAATAAATCCACCTGAACATCTCATTAATTAGAAGTTAATGAATGAATTACCTGCACTAATTACGGATTCACACCTAAAAGTAATTTTCTCTCGAGGAAGACCCAAAAGAGGCGTGAAAATGAAGGTGGGAAATGTTTACTCTCTCTTCTACACATTTTTACACTGAATTCTCTTTTTCTCTTCATTTTCTTCTTCTTCGGGAAACCACTCAAGATGCTGAATTTTTTTATCCTTGCTACTCGTGAACGTATTTTCGACACGGAGGATAACTCTCTAATTCATTTATTCTGTTATTTGCTCACAGATTAAATTTTATCTATTGATCTATCTATTTATTTACTGGGATCGTTTCAATACCTCGTTTCAACCTGGACGAGACCGGTCAGAGGAAGGAGTCGGACCTTAAAGCGAGGAAAGGAAAGGGCGACGACCGGGTGAAAGCAGATTAATGTGAAGCAGAAAATACTTGATACTAAGTCTCTCTCTCTCTCTCTCTCTCTCTCTCTCTCTCTCTCTCTCTCTCTCTCTCTCTCTCTCTCTCTCTCTCTCTCTCTCTCTCTCTCTCTCTCTCTATATATATATATATATATATATATATATATATATATATATATATATATATATATATATATATATATATATAATAAATAGCTGTGTTAAAGGGCATCTCTAATTGTGCCTGAGAGAAGTAACAGTAGAAGCAATAACATTTAAATAACAGTAGCAAATTATTATTATTATTATTATTATTATTGTTATTATTATTATTATTATTATTATTATTATTATTATTTTATATTATTATTTTTATTATTATTATTATTATCATCATTATTTTACTAATATTATCATAATAAATAATATTGTTATCAATAATATCAAATGTGATTATGATTAAAATAAATATTAGGATATTAATAATGTTATTTAAAAACTGATAATATTATCATAATAGTAAAATTTGAAATATTGATATTATAACTATAATAAAAATAAGCGATAATGGCAATACTAATTGATACTAACTGGCACAACAATAATATAATATTCCTGGTACGCTCCATGCATTCAGCGTCTGTTATATAAATAATGTGGAGTACTAGTTGCCCTTTTGAACATTCCTCAACACAAACACTCGTCAAGAGAAAGAAAGCGGAAAGACACGAATTTCACGACGGAATAAAACACGAGCACAAAGGAAAGCCTGCAGCGAAACACGCGCGACTGTTATCATGTAGAGTGAACAGCCAACAAATATGAAACGCTGAAAAAGTAATGTTTCCCCTTAATTGAACGCAGCTCCCAGCGGCGGCGCCTAAGGTGAAAGGAAATTCTCTTTTAAACTGGCGCGGTAATAGAATGCTAAGCGAACCTGCACACATCGACCCTAAGAGATGAATAACGAAAAAACACTGCCCTCCCCCCCCCCCCCCTCCCCCCCGCCCCGTCCCTCCTTCCCTCGGTGTTTTCTTTACCGGGAAAAAGGCAAGTGGCGAAATTGCTGAACAGTCATAAAAACTAAAGAGAATGAAAGCGCTTCACTTGAGATGAGAATTATGAGGCGGAGGTATTGCTTTCCCTCACCTCTTTTTCCTTTCGCCGGTAAAAAGGATGGCGATGAAATTTCTCTCCGGGCAAAAAAGAGAAAGGAAAGAACGGAAGATACCTGAGCTGCTCGAACTAATAAAGGAAGCTGTTACTGAATGCATAAAAAATATAAAACAGAGCAAATAATTAAAAGAAAGGATAATCTCTCTTTTATTTTCTGACTCTTACTTCGGATACTTTGAAAATCGGCTTCGTTTGGATAGAAAAAAACACACACACACACACACACACACACCAACCAACACCCATCCCCCCCATCCACACACAGACCTCCCACACGCACACACACACCTACCCCCCCCCCCCACACACACACCTACGCACTCACACACACACTTTGCTATATAAGGTTTGCTCGTGAAAATAACAGTGAAAGCGATGAGGCTGTGAACGCCGCGCCGCAACATAACTTTTTTCCTCTCGGGAGGTGAAATCTGTATTTACTTTTTTACCCCGCCACGAGAGAGAGAGAGAGAGAGAGAGAGAGAGAGAGAGAGAGAGAGGCATACAAACATACATACATACATACATACAAACATACATACAGACAGACAGACAGACAGACACAGACAGACTGACTAATATCCCCTGAAAACACACACACACACACATACACACATACACACACACACACACACACACACACACACACACACACACGCACACACACACACACAAAAAAAAAAAAGCATTCCACATTCACTACCAAAAAAAATATATATATATACATAGGCACCATTTTTTATCTTTTCTTTCCAACACAATGTCACCGCGGGATGCTAATATCACACACACACACACACACACACACACACACACACATCATCAATTCCCCCCCCCCCCCCCTCCAACACCCCCACACATACATCACCCCCTTCAAGCTCCCCACCCACACGCACCGCAAAATATAGGCATCAACCGCTATTAAAAACGCGAGCAGAATTCATGAAAGTCACAGCATAAATAGCGCTTGAGATATTGTGGTCGAGGCCGCGGGCGCTATGCAAAGTGAGAGGGCCTGAGGTGGAATTTTAGCGGTAATGATAAAATAGAGAGCCCGACCGCTTGCAGCCTGAAGGAGGAACGAGGGTGGAAGGTGGAGGGAGGGAGAGGGAGCAGGAGGGTGAACGAGAGAGGAAGAGAGAGAGTTGTTGGGAGAAGTAAAAGGAGAAGGAAGGTGGAGGGAAAGAGGGAAGGAGGGCGAAAGTGTGAGGGAGGTTGGGAGAGGTAAGAGGAGGAGTGTGAAGGCAAGAGAGGAGGGTGATGGTAGAATGTGTGGGAAGGAGAAAGTAGTAAAAAGGGTGGAAAGGAAAGGGTCGAAGGAGGGTGAAAGAGAGGGGGAGAAAAAGAGAGAGAAAGCATGGTTGGGAGAAGTTAGAGGAGTGTGAAAAGAGACGATAGGAGAGTGAAAAAAAGAAAATAAAGAAAGACAATGAATAAAATAGAGGAAGGAAAAAATTATGAAGTTGAAGGAGGGAGAAAAAGGAGTTAATGGAAGGAGGCTGAAGTAGAGAGACGGTAGATAAAAGAAGAGTAAAAAAGGGAATAGGCGAGAGAGAGAGAGAGAGAGAGAGAGAGAGAGAGAGAGAGAGAGAGAGAGAGAGAGAGAGAGAGAGAGAGAGAGAGAGAGAGAGGACTTAACTTAATTTCCTCTTTGATCATATAACGCAATTTAGCAAAAAAAAAGAAAAAGAAATCCACTCGTTTCTCCATTCCTTAAAAGCCAAAAGGTAGGAATACACACACACACACACACACACACACACACACACACACACACACACACACACACACACACATACATGCAACCCCACACTCACCCCGCCCCCCTCACACACATAAACAAAACGACTTCTGGAAACCCAAACAAGTGAGCTATTGTGCGTTTTATGATACTTTTGTTTATACTTGAAGGTTATTTATGTCCTTGTAACTTATCCACGTCCTCTCTCTTGTTTGCGCGCTTCATTCGTCCTCTCCAAATCGACTAATGGTATTGGGAGGAAGAGGAAGAAAGAAGAATTAGGGGTAGGAGAAGGAGGAAGAGGAGGATTAGTAGAAGGAGGAAGACTTAGTGAGCAATATCAGTTCTTTTACTCAGTCTACCTTCAATATGTTTTTCCTGTGCTTGTGGCCCTGGTATGTAACGTAAGGGAAAGTTGGAAGCATACACTAGTACTATAGGTGCGCGTGGCGGCTGTGCTCATCTCTGTTACGTTAGCTCAGGTGTGACTCAGGTGTTTATGGGGCTCTTTACCTCCGTCATGTTTTGAGTCAACCCTGCGGATACCTGTTTGCTTCGTGTATTATTTCAAGGCCAAAACAAAGCAAAAGAGCACTAAAGGACACTGACTGATGCTCTTTTGTTGGCGCTAGTGTCGACAGAGGGCTGTGTGTGTGTGTGTGTGTGTGTGTGTGTGTGTGTGTGTGTGTGTGTGTGTGTGTGTGTGTGTGTTGGTATATCATTATTTGTTTGTTTGTTTTCTTTGTTTTTCGGTGATGAATGTAGCGATATCACGACCCTTCATTATGTGCTCTTGATTATGTCTCTTTCTTCTCCGTCATTCTCTTGTATTTTTTTTTTTATTATGCCTCGGTCACACATTCACGTATTAAGCCACGTACGCCCACGCACGAACATAAATTGGTAGTCGGCAACCGCTAACGTAAGTACTACGTAAATGTCCCGTAATGCGTATTTACGTACGTGGGCATACGGGGCGGAGACGGGGGGTCGCTACGCACCATCCGAGCGTGCGTGGGGAGCCACGCATCTTTCGACATGTTCAAAAGATACGTGGCTGCTCACGTCAACCGCCATTTTACGTGGCTCCACGCGTACAACGTGGCGCATACGTGGCGCTTACGGCGTTCTTGCGGGGCGCTTACATGTGGTCCTACGCTGCTCCCCTGTTCCCGCAACGCAATGCGTGGGTCCTCACGCGGTGCAGGAGCATCCGTGGCACCAGCGCCGCTCCTCGGGTACCCACGACGACGCTGCAACGTTGTGCATGGTGTATATACGCCGTGCGGCGGGCTTGCGGCTTCAGTTCCTCTCTCGGACTAGCAAAAGCATATACCTCGAAGCCACCACCACCGCCTCTCACCCCCGCCAGCGCCCTCGTCAGTAGACCTTGTCGCCACTGCCTTCAACTATGCCATCCAACTCCTTGTATTATTTATATCCTGCATTCTTTCCTTTTTAATTATTTACGCTCTAATCATTACACTCCACTTCCTCAAATCCATCTTCCTGAACCTTCTCGGGGGCCACTCACAGCCAACAAAGAGCTGAGCTTCGTGCATGGCGGGGTAAACACGATAAATCAACACCAATGTTCCCGTGGTCTTTGCGCCATGTCCCATTATCACGACACTGGACACGGCGGCACTTATTGTTTCCCGGAAGACCGGTGCAGCCAAGACGTGTCGAGGCATTTACAGACCACATTTCTCTTCCACTCGCCAATGCCACAAAATGGGCCCTCGGGTACACTGCCAGAAGGAGGAGGAGGAGGAGGAGCAAAAGGAGAGGATTGAATGCCACTGCGGTAGGGTCAAGTAAGCTGCCTAAGGGAAGAAGGACAGGACAGGGCAAGAGGAAAGGGTCAAGGAGTGCTACACGAGAAAGAGGAAGGTAGGGTGCCATAGGGAAGGGGACAGAGTATAAGCACAAGAGGAGTGAAGAGAAAGAGTGTGCCAAGGGTTAAAAGAGAAGAGGCTGGTTAATAAGGAGAGGGGATTGTGGTAGCTTGAGGGAAGGAGAAAGGGAGAACTGCCATAGGGGAGGACTAAAATAGGTTGCACGGTGAAAGGAGGAAAGGGTGAGAGAAAGAGAGAGAGAGCCATAGGTAAGAGGTAAGGTAAGGTAAGATAGGTAACCGGAAGGAAGGAAGAAAAGAAGGGATTGCCAGCGGGTTAAAGCGAAGGTACGGAGTCAGAATAGGGAGGCAGGAGGGAAGGGAGAAGGGAATAGGTAAGCAGTCAGGGAAAGGGGGGATGGGAGAGTAAGGGAGGGGGGAGGGAAGGGTGACGTGGCAGGTAAGTGCAATCATTTCTTCCTTGGTTACGGTTATGGCCTCAAGTTATTTACCTGAGACAAGGTGTTGCTCCTTTTTAAGTGTTTTCCCTCTTATTTATGATTAGAGACCCTAACAGAAGAGGAGGAGGAGGAGGAGGAGGAGGAGGGATAGGAGGAGGGTGCGGCGGAGGGGACAGTGGCGTGGTGGTGGTGGATAGTTTTCAAGTGTTATTTATGATGAGAGGTCCCGCTGGAGGTGATACTGGAGGTGAGGAGGAGGAGGTGCTTGTGGTGGCGCTGTTTTGCGGGCGGCTCTGGAGGGCGTGGAGGGCGGGGTCGATCGTAATGGCGGGAGATTAATGGGCAAAGTGAGGTGGTAACGTTGCGCTGCGCCACTTTATTGCGTCGTCCAGGATTAAGGAGCGGCAGGAGCGGCGGCCGTCCATATGCAGGAGTGGATGGAAACAGAACTTTACAATCAGAATACTGCCGCTGCTGCCACTCGCCATTACTGCTACTACTACTACTACTACTACTACTACTACTACTACTACTTCTTCTGCTGCTACAACCTCCTCTTTGATACCTCTTCCTCCATTACTACTACTACTACTGCAACTACCACTACCTCTCTGCTACAACCTCCTCTTTGCTACCTCTTCCTCCATTACTGCTACTACTACTACTACTACTACTACTACTACTACTTCTGCTGCTACAACCTCCTCTTTGATACCTCTTCCTCCATTACTGCTACTACTACTGCTCCAACTACCACTACCTCTCTGCTACAATTTCCTCTTTGCTACCTCTTTCCCTGCTTCTATACGCCTGGTTATCCATTTCTACTGATTATTCTCTTACTACTACTTCTTCTGTTAATGCTAAAAATGCTGCCACTCTCACTAATGCTGGTATTATTAATGCTACTACTACTACTATTACTACTACTACTATTACTACTACTTTTATGCCACCTCTCCTACTGCTGTTACAATCCTGATTCTCCATTTCTACTGCTCCTACTTCTCTTACTGCTGTTGATTTTTCTATTTCTATTATTATTTTTTATTATTGCTGCCCCCTTCCACTGCTCCTTTTATTTCTGCTCCTCCTCCTCCTCCTCCTACTACTACTACTACTACTACTACTACTACTACTACTACAGCTGCTGCTGACACTCTTATTGCCACTTCCATCATCTTTCCACTTTGCATTACGACCCATCCTCTTCATCCACACTCACGCTATCGCAAGAGCACTCAATACCATCTCCACTTCTAATGCATACACTTCCACTTCGGCCATCACCGCACTACCACACCTTTCAGCATTGCGACAGCCATCACCACCTCCACTTGTCAGAATCAACCCACTTTGTTATCCACACAATCAAAATAGCTCCCAGTTCAACCTCTTCCACGAATGCAATAACCCACAACACCATCGTAACCACTACACCCACTTCTTTAAATCAACCTCCTCTTAACCACAATCACTATAGTCTGTTCTCCTTTCAACCTCTGCCATTAACACAAGACTCTCTATTTACTATAACGTTTTAGTCTTCAGTTCAAAATCTTCCACAAACAACCCGAAACACCATAAAAATCCCTCCATCTACTTCTTTATCTTTCCATTCTTCACCTTCAAATCATTTCACTTTCCGTTTCACCTCTTCCACATGCACCATAACGTCTACCACTATATCACTTCAATCCTCAGTGCAACCTCTTCCACGCAAACACGATAACCTCTATACACTTCTTTCCTTCCTTCGATCTAAACAGACACCATAACTTCTATCCATTCCTCTCTTTCACCCTCGCCACATCCAACATCACCACAATTACCATAACGCTTCAGTCCTCCCTGCAACCTCTTCCACACACACCATAACCTCTATTACAA
>NC_066541.1:12844071-12874071 GCF_024679095.1 Eriocheir sinensis | reverse complement strand
GGTGAGGTTAGGTTAGGTAAGGAGAATGATTAGAAGAACACCTTGAATCCAGAAACAGATCAGAAGAACAAAAAAAATATAGGAAAAGAAGAAACATTTTGAGGTGTAAACAGCAAAACGAAAAATAACAAAGTGAGGTGAGATGAGGTGACGTCAGGTGAGGTGATAGGGATGAGAAAGAACACCTTGAACGCAGACGCAGATCAGAAGAACAAAAAAATATGGGAAAAGAAGAAAATTTTTGAGGTGTAAAAAATAAAATGAAAAATAACAAAGTGAGGTGAGATGAGGTGACGTGAGGTGAGGTGAAAGGGAGGAGAAGAATACCATGAATACATACCCAGTTCAAAGAAGTCAAAAAAATAAAGGAAAAATAAATCGAAGTAGACCTATAAAAATAATAATACGAAAAATAACAAATTGAAGTGAGGTGAGTTGAGATGAGGTGAAGTAAGGTGAGGTGAGTTGAGAGGGACGAGAAAAAAAAAAACTTAGAATGCGAACACAGATTAAAGAACCCCCCCCCAAAAAAAGTCATAAAAAAGAAGAAACAACTAAAAAAAAAGAGAAAAAATAAAGAAAAAAAATATTGCCGTGTAAGAAAAAATAAAGACCTTGAAAAAATAAATAAGTGACGTGTACTTTTGATAGAAAGGCTCAGTTTGAATAGGGGCAAAAAATATAAGCGAGTGAAACCTTGAATTATACACGTTTCAAAGGGGATCTATTGGGGTAATGAGTCTGTGAGAGAGAGAGAGAGAGAGAGAGAGAGAGAGAGAGAGAGAGAGAGACAAAGAAAGAAAGAAAAAGAAAAAGAAAGCAAAAAAAAAGACATAAGAGAACCCTCGAATTACAGACCAAAACTTCCAAGTCTTTACTTCATCAAGATTCATGAAATTTTTTTTTCTTTTCTTTCTTTCTCTCTTGCCATGTTTCTTTACTCTCTCTCTCTCTCTCTCTCTGCTCTTTTCTAATCTTATCGTATTCCTATTCATCATTTTTATGCTTTGTCCCACTCTCTCTCTCTCTCTCTCTCTCTCTCTCTCTCTCTCTCTCTCTCTCTCTCTCTCGCTCGCTCCCTCTCTCTGCCATGTTATAAAGCAACTTTGCACCAGAAGCGGCGGAGAACCGAAAGGGAAAACTCGCCGCCGAATACTTTTGCTCGGCGCGGAGGAGAAGAGAATGGAACAGTAAAAAAGAGAAAAACCTATGACGGGCGGGTCGAGAGTTGAGGCTCCGGGCAACATCAATACATTTTTGAGCCTCCATACATACATCCGTGCGTGGCTATGTGTGTTGGGCATTTTGCATTAATCACGGCGGGAGGGAGCAACGTACACACACACACACACACACACACACACATGGCCCTATATACATCCATATTTTCTCGACCAATTCCAGTTTTGCGACGATACATCCGACGTGAAAACAAAGAGCAGAGAAACAAATCACACACACACGCACACGTACACACAAACATACACGCCCTTCCTCTACCCTTCCCCTCCCTTCCCTGCACACTTATGGATCAGGAAGAGACGGATGGAAGTCAATAGGGGAGAGAAACAAGACCATGCAGCATCCCGCCCGCCAGGCTTTGCACCACGTCTCCATTGCACGGTAAACAAAGGGAAGCGAGACATAGAGGAGCCGAGTCAACATTTGCCCGGGAAACATAATTACTTTTTGTTCACCTGTTTACCTGCCCGGCCGAGGAGGAAGTGGAGGAGGATATGAAGACGAATAGGATGGGAAGAATGAGGAGATGGAAGAGGTTGAGGAGGAGTTTGATGATGTGAGAGGTAAGGAAGGAGGAGATGAAGGCAAGTATAGGAGGGGAAGGATGGGGAGATGGAAGAGGTTGAGGATGAGTATGATGATGTGAGAGGTAAGGGGGGAGGAGATGAAGGCGAAAAGGAGAAGAAGGATGAGGAAATGGAAGAGGTTGAGGATGAGGATGATGAAGTGAGAGGTAAGGGGGGAGGAGATGAAGACGAGTATGGGAGGAGAAGGATGAGGAGATGGAAGAGGTTGAAGATGAGGATGATGAGGTGAAAGGTAAGGGAGGAGGAGATGAAGACGAAAAGGAGGAGAAAGGTGAGGTGGAAAAGGTTGAAGATGAGTTTATTGAGGTAGAGGAGGAAGTGGAAGACTAGTTAAATGAGAAGAAGAGCAGAAGATGAAGAAGTGGATTAGTAAATAGAATATATTGAAGACGAGTATGAGGAGGTGAAAAAAATGGAAGACTAGTATAAGGAATTGATGATGGTGATGAGGAGAGTAAGGATAGGAAGAGGATAGACATTTAGTTGAAGTCTATCAATGAAGATGAAAAAGTAGCAAGAGAGAGAGAGAGAGGTGGGGGGGGGGGCACCAGGAAAAGGAAAAAAAATAAGAAAGAAAAAAACACGTAACAAAGATGAATGAAAGGAGAAAGTGGACGAATATTTTAGAAAAAGTAAAAGTGGACAGGACGTTGAAATGGGAAAAAAATAAAGAGAAAGAAGAAAGATGAAAGGGATGACAGGAAATGGAAAAGAAACCAACGAGAAGAAGGAGGAAAGAAACGAAAAAAACAGTAAATGTAGTAAAAGCGAAAATACTTATAAAGACAGAAGAAAGAGGAAGATGAGACAGAGGAGGAGTAAGAAGGAAGACAGGATGAAGAAAAAGGATTGGTAAAGAAAGGTACAAGTAGGAAAAGAGGAATCAAAACAAGACCACATGTATAAAAAGAGAAAGATACAGGGGAGAAGCAATTAGATAACATGTATAAATGAAAATTATTAAAAAGGCAGAAAATAAAACTTAGAAAAAAAAAGAGATGGAGAGAAGGAATAACTAAACAAGCAAGAAGAAAAACACGACAACTGAAACACAAACCAAAACCAAAATAAATAAGAGAGAGGAGGAACACGTTACAAACCCAAACCACAGCCACGGGAAGAGGAGGAGAGGTTCGGGGAAGGGGACACGCCAGGCAAACAGTTTTTTCTGGCCCTCTCGTATTAGCGATCCGCCGATGTGTGTGCAGAGACGCAGTTACCCTTATGTACGAGTGCGGTTACCTGGCGTACCTGAGGGGCGTTACGGGGGCGCAGCGATGTGTTGTATGTATTTATTGTGGCCTCAGGGTTCAACTCGCATCACGGTCCCGCCACGCCATCGACCAGTAAACATATTTCCTTTGACGTAAGACCCCGCACGGTTTATCCATGGCAGCGCCCTGTTATGTATTCCTTTTTTTTATAGTAGAGATTTGTGTAGGTTCAGCTGACGGAGTGGAAGGGATAATGGGGTATAATTGCACATTTCTGGTGACGTATACGCGAATAATATTTAGGCTTGGTCAATAGAGGCATGAGCACTGATGATATTGAAGGTTTAATGTGATCGATAGGGAATTGAATAAGGATACAAATCAGGAGAGTGACGTTATGCGCGTTCTCAAGAGCCTAAAGGAGAGAAAAAATTTATCGAGTTATGGATTTAGAAGTATTGAGAGAGAGAGAGATTGTGCGTGCGTGCGTGTGTCACAATCAGGAGTGGTTAATGGAGTCAACAGTGAGTTAAATATTCATGGTGTGTGAGGGTCAAGATGCATGTGACCGGTGCCG
Source organism: Eriocheir sinensis (assembly GCF_024679095.1). Taxonomy (NCBI): domain Eukaryota; kingdom Metazoa; phylum Arthropoda; class Malacostraca; order Decapoda; family Varunidae; genus Eriocheir; species Eriocheir sinensis. Next base: position 12,870,451 of record NC_066541.1, on the reverse strand, counting down.
CAAGCCAACGTTCAAGGCGTCGCTTAAGGGGCTATTTACTGACGCGTCGGTTCAAGGGCGATAGAAAACGATAACGATGCGGAAAACTAAATAGAAGTGAAGTTTAAGGACATGACAAAACAATAACATGACAAAAAATAACATGACAATAAATAACATGACAAAAATAACATGACAAAAAATAACATGACAACAAAATAACTTGATAAAAAAATAGGATGACAAAAAGATAACATGACAAAAAAATAACTTCATAAAAAAATAGGATGACAAAAAGATAACATGACAAAAAAATAACATGACAAAAAAACGACAAAAAAATGGCAAAAAAATAACATGGCAAAAAAATAACATGACAAAAAAATAACAACAGAAAAATATCGAATAATCTTTTTTTCTTGTAATTTAGACGGAAGAGTTAAGTTAAAATAGGGGCAAAATAAAATAAAAAGATGCGAGTTATATCTTGAATTAGACACTCTGTTAATATATCGAATCATCCATTTTTCTTGTAATTTAGATAAAAAGGCCTTGTTTGAAAAGAGGTAGAAAACGAAAAAAAAATTGCGAGTGAAACCTTGATAGACCCGTTGTTTATATTTCATTATACGCACAAAAAAAAAGAGAAAGAAAAAAAAGACATGAAAAAAAAACAGGTCACCAAAATAATAATGTCACAAAAACATATATTGACCACAAACGAACCAGAGAAAGAAAGAAAAAAATACATGAAAAAACAGGTCACCAAAATAATAATATCACAAAAAAATATATATACACACACACACACAAGAAAATGTCGACGAATATATTTTCTCTCACTCGTCGGAAAGGAAGGTTCTGGCCCGCCCCGGAAACACTGAGGAATACTGAAGGAGGAAGACGGAAGGAGGAAGGGAGGAGAGAGGGAGGGGGGGAGGGGGGGGTGCAGGGAATAGACACGCGACCCTCCTTCTGTGAGTGATAGATGGCGGAAGAATAAAATTGTCTTCAAAACCCTCTTCCCGTTATTTTTATCACGGAGGATCAACGCTCTCTCAGTCTCTCTCTCTCTCTCTCTCTCTCTCTCTCTCTCTCTCTCTCTCTCTCTCTCTCTCTCTCTCTCTCTCTCTGGCAATCATTCTCCCTTTTCTTCTTTCTTCCCTTATTTACTTATTTTATTTTCGTTTTCTTATCCACCGTTCATCCTTCTCTCTCTCTCTCTCTCTCTCTCTCTCTCTCTCTCTCTCTCTCTCTCTCTCTCTCTCTCTCTCTCGCCTTTAATACTGCATAATTATGTAATTTCCAGCAGAATTATAATATAAACTTATTTTCCCGGTGCATCGACTAAAAAGTTAAATAAAAACAGAAAATTACACACACAGCCCTTCCGTAAAAAAGATAAAATTGTTGGCGTTTTACATACATTAAACTTTTTAGCTTCGGGATGACCTTCGAATTTCAGGGCTTTGGGATTCGGGATTCGGGCGAGGGTGAGGGGAAGGGGAAGAAGGGGGGCGAGGGGGGTGGGGCGCAGGTCGAGGTTCACCTGTCTGGCATACCGGGCACTCATTAGGCAGTCGACCAAACTTTCATTCACGTGCATGCCTTGGTTTTCTTTCTTCCGTGTTGCATGAGCCTGTGTAGGAGTGGGGGGGGGGGGGGAGGGGGGAAGGGCATATGTGTGTGGGAAGTGTGTGTGTGTGTGTGTGTGTGTGTGTGTGTGTGTGTGTGTGTGTGTGTGTGTGTGTGTGTGTGTGTGTGTGTGCTTTAATCTTTCATCACTTTCTCAATACTAGTTTAATCTTTCATCATTTTCTATTTTCCACTCTCTCTCTCTCTCTCTCTCTCTCTCTCTCTCTCTCTCTCTCTCTCTCGTGTAGCACCTGCCTGAAGCCATTAACCATTCTGCCTGGGAATCGATTCTTGCCCACCGCCGCCTCCACCAGCACCGCCGCCGCCAGGTTACCCATGCCCTACCTTGCCTGACAATGACCTTGCTGACTCCTCTTCCCTCCACTCCTTCCACAGTTTATTCTCCCTCCTCCCTTCCTCCCTCTTACCTCCCTTTCCATGCCTGCAGACTAAGACCTTACTGCCTCCACTGCCTTCCACCGTGTGCAGTTTATTTTTCCTTCCTCCCTTTTTCCCTCTTACCTCTCTTTCCATGCCTCAGCTTCTCTTCACCCTTCCGTACTTTAATCTCCCTCCCTCCTTCCCTCTGACCTCCCTTTCCTTGACTCCAAAACAACTTACACTTGCTTCTTGTTTTCTCCTAGTCTCTGCTGGTTTTGCAATTTCTCTCTCCTCGTCCTTTTCCTCTACCTGTAAACCCTTCCCTGATATATCTTTCTTCCTCCCTCCTGCCATTCTTGTACCTTCCCGTCCTCACTCAATCCATTTTCGCGCCTTCAGCCACACAGCGCCCTTGACTGACTTCTCGTTCCTTTCTTCCTCTCAATACAAACAACACGCTTCTCCCATCCTCTTCCTATAAACGTTCAGAATCCCTTATACTCGTCGCTTTGGCTCCTCTAAGGGTGGGTTCTGCATCCCTCTGCATACCTCTAGTCCCACAACGCTCCTGACTAACTTCTCGCTTCTCCTTTCGCCCCACAACCCTTAGCATATCGCCCATGACTCTGACTTCCCGTTCCTCTGCACTGTAGCTTCCCTGAGCGTGACTTGAGGCCTTCTCCACCCACCTTTCCCTGCTTGCATAGTGCTCTGACCCTGCCTCCCCGTTCCCCGCACCTCTCCTTCTCTCTCTCCCTGTTCATCCCGCCCCTCACGGTCATAACTTTAGCTTCCCGGTCTTTGTCTTTCCTCCCGCCCTTAACCAATCACAACGCATCGACAGCACCTTCTCCTGCCCTTCGTTCCTCCTGTTCCTAAATCCTATAACCTTGGCTTCTCTTTCTTGCCTTTCGCCTCCTGTAACACCTTCTCCCGCCCTTCGTTCCATCAGCCCTGGTTCCTCCTGTCACTAAATCCTATAACCTTGCTTCTCTTCCTTTCCTCTCGTCTCTCCTTCCGCCCCCAAATCCCCAACTTCTATAACCCTGGATTTTATTTATCTCCTCTCGTCTCAAGCAGCGCCTCCTCCCGCCCTTCGATCCTCGGGTCCTGGTTCCTCCTGTTTCTAAATCCTATAACCTTGGCTTCTCTCGTCTCAAACAGCACCTCCTCCCGTTCCCAAATCCCACACCGCCCCCTTGTTTCTCCTCCCACTCTAAGCCTCCTCCTCTTCCTCCTCCTCCTCCTCCTCCTCCTCCTCCTCGCCGCTATCTTCAGCCGCCGAGACGCAGATCAATTGAAACAATAAAGTGACGCCGTGTCGCCTCGGCCACCCGCAGCCCTTGGTATTCAGGCGGCCTGTCCCCCGCACCCCCGCAGCCCGAACAAGGGCGGAGGCGCGGCGGGGGGCGGCCACGCTGTCTTTAGTCCCTGAGGGGGGAGGGGAGGGTCATGAGACGGAGAAGAAAGGTCACCATTGTAGGCAGAAAACACATAATTGGTCCTTTATTTGTCTTGGGAACGGCCGTGGCCAGGTATGGACAATGGGGCTTTCATGAAGACCTGGACGGAGCCGGGTTGTATTTAAATGGGAAATAAATGGCGTGCTAATGGTATGCTGACTGATTTACCAAAAGAAATAAAGTGAAAATATATAAAATAACTATATATAGGTGAGCACATACACTCACGGTGTTACATAAATGAACATAAAAGGTGCATTAGACTTAAAAGAATGATTAAGTGAAGATGAAAATAGACACTTGACACGACTTAGGCAAAGCGCTAACACAGAACCTTTCATCAACATCCTAAACGGGAAACTCAAAAGCTGCTTCACGTAGGAGGCAATCCTTCTCTGTGTCAAGTGCTCTCCTCTGCATAGAATCAGTTGTAAACATACTCCATCGAATTCCTCTTGACTTCGCTTTCTTATACGGCTGAAATCAGTGCGCAATGACGGAGAAGTTATTACGTCGAGAAAATTAAGTCGAACAGATGGAACTTGTCGGCCCTTTTGTCAAGTATCACGTGTTGCCGCCTACATACAATCCACTGTAAAACTCCTCCATTGAACTGCTCTATTTCAATCTCCTACACGGTTAAAATCAATGTGTGCTGACGGAGTAGTGAATTCTTTACGTCGAGAGAGTAAAGCCGATCAGAAATAACTTGTCGGCCCTGCTCTGAGCCAATTGTTGCCCCCTACATAAGATTACCTATAAAACTCCTCCACTGAATTGCTCTTTAATTTAATCTCCTATACGGCTGAAAGCAATGAGTGCTGACGGAGTAGTGATTACGTTAAGAGAGTAAAGTTGAACGGAAATAACTTGTCGGCCTTTCTAACAAGCATCAAGCTTTACCCCCGACATAAAATCCCCTGTAAAACTCCTCCATTGAATTGCTTTTTATTTTAATCTCCTTTACGTTTTAAATCAATCGTGTAGTGACTTGGTCGAGAGAGTTAAGTCGAACATAATATTATATAACTTGTCGATCCTTCTGTATCACCTGCCACCTTCACACATAATCAACTGTAAAACTCCAGCATTGCATTATTTATTTTAATCTGTTACACTGTTGAAATCAATGTGCACGGATGGAGTATTGATTTCTTTACGTTGAGAGAGTAAAGTCGGATAGATACAACTTGCACAAGGATATAAAGAGACAACAAAAAATCAATCAGCCAACACATGGTAGCTCCAAAGGATCAGTTATCTACCCTTTGAACACGTAATTGATTAATCTATATATCCTCCCTTTGACAAGACACGGTAGCTCCCCTAGGAATCAGCTCTTTACCCTCCGGAATTAGCTGAACTAGTCCTTCATTAAATTGCTCTTTATATATGATTATTTATACTGTTCAAATCTGAGTGCTGACGGAGTAGGGATTCCTTTACGTCGGGAGTTGGGGCAAAGAGACATAACGACGCGCTGCTGCCAGACTCCCGCGGCGTGACTCTTCGCATTGTGTGTAAACAAGGAAATCACGGAGGGATATCATTTCTCAGGAGCTCGAGGATGAACGAGACGCGGCGCCAGGCTGTCGTGGGGCGGAGGCGGCGGCGGCGCGGTGGTGACGGCGGCGGTGGTGGTGATGGTGGTAGTGAAGGTGGACTGTCGTGGGTATAGTGACCGTGATAGTAGTGGTGAATGGTGGTGATGGTGAATAAAGGAAAGTGTGGTGGTGAACGAATGGTGGAGCTGAAAAAGTAGGCCTGGTGGTGAGGCATAGTGGTGGTGATGGTGAATGGTGAGGTCAAAGGATAGTGCGGCTAGATAAAAATAGTGGTAGTGATGCATACAGGTGATGTGAGACAAGTGGAAGTGAATGGGGGCGGCGGTGGTGGTGGTGGTGATGAGAGAAGAGAAGGTGGTGACAGTTCTGAATAATGGTGATGCATACGGGTGATGTGAGACAAGTGGAAGTGGATGGGGGCGGCGGCGGTGGTGGTGGTGATGAGAGAAGAGAAGGTGGTGACAGTTCTGAATAATGGTGATGTCTAGCGGAGATGCAAGGCAATGGTGGTGGTGAATGGCGACGGTGGTGAATGGTGATATTAGTGGTGGTGGTGGTGGTCACATTGCCGCCGCGCACCGCTAGGGGTCTCCGGGGTTGCAGGTGAGCGAGGGAGCCAGCGAGTGGTGACGGCTTGACCAAAATAGCGTTTCATGACAAAAGGAAATACGACATGCCTCTCTCTGATGCATGAAGCCGCGGAAATATTGTGTTTGCGTTTCCGTCGTAACACCATTATACATTTTTCAAGGGAGACAAACCGACACTCAACACGCCATGTACCGCCGGCCCAAGCATGACCCTGCATGGCGAGGCTCTCATGACTAGACATCAGGCAAACACACCTGCCGGGAAAGGTGGGTGAGGATGAGCCAGGTGGTGGGGTCTTCTGCGAGGGTTACCTGTCCTACCCCCACTACCTACCATCCCACCTTCCTCCCTCCTTGAATCTGGGCATGTTAACAGGTGTAGTGACCGGCCGGGGAGTGGAAGAGGAGGAGGAGGAGGAGGAGGAGGAGGAGGAGGGGAAAGAGCAGGAAAAGGAGGAGGAGGGGAAAGGGCAGGAGGAGGAGGAGCTAGGAGAACATGTGTGGCTGTGTGGGGTTGGAGGAGAAAGCGAATATGTGTGTTTTGGTAGTCGCGAAAACTCTGCGTTAGGTTTATGAGCGTCAGGGGGGGAGGGGAGGGAGTATGGGTAGTGTGAGGGAGAAGGAGGAGAAGGAGAACATGTTTGAGTGTTTGAGGATGAAGGAGAAAGGTAAAGTGTGTGTTTTGGTAGCCGTGAAAAACCTTCTGTTATGTTTATGAGTAACTGGGAGGGAGTGGGATGGGGTGAAAGTCGCGTGAAGGACGAAAAGTACGTTAGTGATGTGTTGTGTGGTTTATGGGTAGAGCGAGAGTGTCTGGGAGAGTTTAACGACGTCTTATGGGCTGAAAAGGAGAGTAAGAAGCCGGGGATATATCACAAATGCATGATAGACTGTGGGAGAGCTTGTGGGGTGGCGGCCATTTGGTTTGTATAATGCATGATGAAATATGGGACAGAGTGAGTGAGGGGGCGTGGGTGGATTACGAATGCATGGGGAAGAGCGGGAGGGTGTGGAAAGAGGAGAGTAGTAGTAGTTCATGGCATGTTAAATGTATGGGAGAAGTGCAGGGGAGAGGGAGGTCAAAGAGGGAAAGGTGTGGGGGAATGACTTAGAAGCTTTAATAATATGCTTAGGGACGTGTGAGAGAATGCAAGAAAAGGGAAAGGGGTGAAGGAGGGAGCTTAGTATACGTGATGAATACTTGAAGGAGAGAACAGGAAGACAGGGAGAGAGAGGAGTGAGAGAGGGAGCTTCTTAGTGTGTTTAAGAGTGCTTGAGGGAGAGTAAAGGAAAGAGGAGAGGGGGAGAAGCGGGAGAAAAGGTACTTAGAGCGTGGGAAGAATAATTAGGGGAATGTAAAGGAAATATGAGAGGGAGAGATGAGTAAGAGAGGAAAGAGAGGGTGTGTGAAGAACGCTGAGGAAGAAAGAAAACAATTGAAATGAGGGAGAAAAATCTGAGAGGAATGCTTGAGGGAGAGTACAGGAAACAGGAGAAGGAGGGAGAGAGAAGTAAAAAAAGAGTAAGTTTAGGGTGTGTAAAGAATGATCGAGGAAGAGTAAAAGTTTGAAATAAGGAAGAAGAATCAGAGAGAGGAATGCTTGAGGGAGAGTAACGGAGAGGAGGAAAGGGAGAGAGGAGTGAGACAGAGGCAGCTAAGGGTATGTAAAGAATGCATGAGAAAGAGTACATAAAACAAGAGGATGCAAAAGAGAGAGAGAGAGAGAGAGAGAGAGAGAGAGAGAGAGAGAGAGAGAGAGAGAGAGAGAGAGAGAGAGAGAGAGAGAGGAGCCAAAGAAGAGGAAGCTGAAGGGGTGTAAAGAATAATTGAGAGCACAGAAAATAAAAGCAAGGAAGGTGGAAGAGAAGAAGAATGCTAGAGAGAGACAGGGAGTGAATAGCAACGAGAGGAGAGGTGTGAAAATAGGAGAGGGAGAGAGAGAGGAGGAAGCTAAGGGCGTGTAAAGAAAGCCAGAGGGAGAGTACAGAATATAAGAGGAAGAAAGGTGGAAGAGGAAGAGGATGCTAGAGAGAGAGAGAGAGAGAGAGAGAGAGAGAGAGAGGTGTGACACTAACCTTGAAACTATATATCACTCTTTCACTCTGTCATTTTGTTTGTGTGTGTTGGTGTTCCGACTCTCGCGCTTCCATTGTTGCAGTGATCACCAGAAATCCGTAAAAATAAATACACACTCTGCCGGCTAAAAAGGAACGCCCGCTGCACGTCCAGAATAATTTACGACTTCAATTTGCCTTACATATCGAGGATCCGTCATTCCCGTATATTTGACGCTATTTTTTTGCCCCCCCCCCCCCGCTGCGTAGTTTTGTTGTTATTCTTCATAGACTGATCCGTTATTTATGGAACCTTTTACGTCGCTTTTTGGAAACACCAGGTAAATTACTCACGCCATCACTTGCACATACACACACACACACACACACACACACACACATACACACACACGCACACGCACACATACATACATGCAGACAGACAGACATACAGGCATACATACACACAGTTGCATGTATATATTTTCTCTCTCTCTCTCTCTCTCTCTCTCTCTCTCTCTCTCTCTCTCTCTCAACAATAGGCAAAATTTGGGCAATAAAAAAAATGAGAGCAAAAAGTTTCATGAAATTTGTATCCACTGGTCTGGTTTTCCCCTCTCTCTCTCTCTCTCTCTCTCTCTCTCTCTCTCTCTCTCTCTCTCTCTCTCTCTCTCTCTCTGTATTTATCTATCTATCTCTCTGTGTCTATCTACCTCTCTTTCTTTTTTTTTTCGCTCTTTCTCTTTGTTTCTCTTTTACTCTCTCTCTCTCTCTCTCTCTCTCTCTCTCTCTATTACTTCTACCCTCACTTTCTTTCTCCTATGCTTCACAATCCAATTAGTGAGCTTTACAACATAATACTCACTGGTAATTGCTCTCTTGCAGGTAAGGTCGGCCCCTGATTGGACAGGTGTGTGTGTCATCCTTCAGGTAAGGTAAGTTAGTGGCTCACCTGGGCGGAGAGAGAGAGAAATATTTCTAGGTATGTGTTACAATAAATTCCTCGCAGACGTCACTGACACAAGATCTATCGAGTCGGAGAGATGCAGTTTCCATGCGCGCTCTCTCTCTCTCTCTCTCTCTCTCTCTCTCTCTTTTTTATTATTTTTTATGAACGTGCATGAATGAGAATGGATTGTTCTTCGCCTGATATATATATTTTAAGTTTTATTATTTTTTTTTACCTGTGCGGCGAAGGTTTATGAAAAAAAAAAATGGGAGAATTTACATCACCGCAAAATATCACAACTTTCATTATTTACGGCGCCCTTCATAACATTTTTATTATCGTTTCTTTTCTATTTTTTTTCCTGATTTATTGTACACGCTCTATTTTTAACATTGGCTGCACTTTGGTTTATTGTCACTGGGGTATTTATGTTGCCTCTCTGCTATTGGTTTCACATATCCCTCACTTCGGTCAACCTTCGTCTATATTAATTATTGTCATTCACATATAAACGCTCGTAACCATTCAATAAATATCCTGTCTGCTATCGGTTTCACATAATCTTCACCCCGTTCAAACATTCGTCATTAATTATTTTCTTTCATAACTAGATTACTCGTAGATGCTCACAAACATGCCAAAAATATCTTTCTTACAGTGCCATAACGCCATACTCCCTGTGGCTTGAGAACACTTATTATATTCGTCATTAATCATTTTCATTCACACTTAAGATTCGATTTCTATAACAATACCATAAACATCTTTCTTACGGTGCCATAACATCCTACTACCTGTGGCTGAAGAACTCCTATTCATATACATTTTCTTTTATTTTCAGTCTTTTCAATGTCGTTATTTTTTATCTCTATTATATTTCGGTGTCATTGGCTTACCTGTTCTGTCCGTGCACTACCTTTTATTACATCTTTCTCGGAACTCCATTTGGTCTGAGCTGTATTCACTCTTTTTCTATTTTTTTTCCATATTCCATTGATTTTTTTTTTCTTTATTCAGTGTCTATATTTCTTTTCTTTTATTGTTGTAGTCTCCAGATCATGGCGTCTTCCTCCGTCTCATCTATTTACATTTTTCTTCTTCGTTTCTTTTCCTTTCAAATATTTTTTTTCTTCTCCATACTCTCGTTTTTTTATATTCACTGTCTGGCTCATATTCCTTTTATCTGTATTCTCTAAATCATTGCTTCCTCCACTGAATGATATATTGACATTTTTTTTTCTCTTCGTTTCTTTTCCTTTCAAATCATTTCTTCCTCCCCTGCCAGATATATGTTTTCTTTTCCTTCTTTTCTTTTCCTTTCAAGTCATATCTTCCTTCACTATCTGATCTATGTATTTTCTTTCACTCTCTACTTATTTTTTTTCTTTTAGTCTATGCAACATTTATGGCTGCGGGTCACGTTTCACATTTTCTTACATATCATTCTTTTGCCAACAATGTCAAGGTTAGTTTCTTTTGGGCTTTTCACTTTTTCATCTCATCATAAATTAATAACTACCTTTATATCATAGTCCTTCAGTATTGGTGTACCTTGTTATTATTTCCTTAACGTGTATCCAAGTAATATAATTTTAGACAGATTGGTGTAATATTTCTCCTTCTCTTCTACTACCTTTTGTTTCTATATCATAATAACTTGTTTTCTTTTCCTTTTCATGTTTCACGTATTAGGTGCATTATATTTTTTCTTTATTCTATACGTTTATCAATATTTTTCTTTCTTTTCTAATATTTTCAACCGACTAATTATTTTTATTGCTCCTTTTTCTCTTTCCTTTCAAATCTTTTTTCCCTGTCTCGCCCTCTCTTTCCGCCTTGCTCATGTATTCAGCGTATTATTTTTTTTATTTTATTTTGCGTATACCAGCATTTCCTTTTCCTTTCTTTCCTTTTAGCAGTCCAAACTTTTTCCTTCTCTTTCTCTCTGCTTCTCTCTCTCTTTTTCCTTCTCTCTCCGTGCGAATTATCTCAATATCATAATCCTTTTTTACCCTCTCTCTATTTATCCTTACGTTTCGCTCATGTATTGAATATATATTATTTTTTCGTCTTCGCTTCGTATTGTTCCAGTCCAGTTTCAACTCCCTACCAGAACCTTTTCTTTCAGGAGGAGGAAATTCAATTGTATATTTTTTTTTTACCATCCTGTCTTTCCTTGGATCTTGGAGAGAGAGAGAGAGAGAGAGAGAGAGAGAGAGAGAGAGAGAGAGAGAGAGAGAGAGAGAGAGAGAGAGAGAGAGAGAGAAAAGAAAAAAAATCCGTGAAGAGCAAGAGGGACAGAAATTGAGCGAAGTTTTCCGAGCACGAACGAAACAGGTTAATGGAGTTTCAAGGTTTTTTCACTTATATTTTGAAGATTTTTTTTATTACTTTTGAGCTTCGGCGAGTGAGAGCGAGCGAGCGAGCGAGAACGAGAGCGAGAACGAGAGAGCGAGAGAGAAAGGCAGACAGAAAAAGAGACAGAGTAAAGAGAAAAAGAGAGAGGGCAGGAAAAGATTGACACAAAGATTACAGGAGTTTTTTTAGGGGCCTCTTTTATATATATTTTTTTGCACCGTCCATTTCGAGTTTCCGTTCAGAGCTCAGAGAAAGTAAAAAACGTTGCGATCGGCCGAGAGAGAGAGAGAGAGAGAGAGAGAGAGAGAGAGAGAGAGAGAGAGAGAGAGAGAGAGAGAGTATATACAGACGAAGTAATAAAAAAATTCCTGACATAGTGGGCGTCCGAGGAAGAGAGAGAGAAAAGTGACGCCCGTTTTCTTTGATTTACCTCATTGTAATAAAAGTGAGTCGGGCGGCGAGGAGGAACTACGCTGTCAAAAAATGTTTAAGTCTGTTCTAAATTTGAGGAGACAGAATCGAATAAAAGAACATTTGTGTGGCTATTCTGAAATGCCTGACGTCCTTTATTTTTTTTTTTTTCATTTTATGCTATTTTTATTTTTTGCGTTGCCCGATTGTAACATATGTAGGTCACGGGAGAACAGGATTTTTTGTTAAGGTTTTGGACTGAGGCAAATTTTCAATAACTTCAAGCACAAGGATATTCAAGGATCTCTTCTGTGGTGTAGTGAGGCGTGATGGAAAGAGTTGAATCCCATAAATTTCAGGAAAAGATGTAATTTTTTTAGTATATATATTATTTTTCCGTATCGAAATTCATCAGATATTTTTATAGTCAAATTCAAGTACACCCACGCACCTCTTTTAGTATGCAGTCCAACGCTGTAGATGTAAAAAAAGAGTTAAATCCCATCATTCTCATTAAAAGACGGAATTTTTTATTAGTATCTCTTTCTTTCCCCGTATCGCAATTCATCAAATATTTCCATGAATTAATTCAAGAACACCCACGCACGCATCTCCTCTGCAATGTAATAGAATGTGATCGATTTTTAGAAAGATTCAAATCACATAACTCTAATAAAAAGACGGATTTTTTATTAGCGTATCTATTTTGTCACGGATCGCAAGTCATCAAATAATTCAAAGCAAAAATATTTCCCTTTTTACCAGGCCGAGAACAACGCATTTTTCTGCTCCCTTTAATATTTTCAATTTCAGTTTCTGTAAAAGTGTGAGCATGCTAGCGAAAGCCGATTTGCTCCACAGTATAATTTCGCAATGAGAGGAGGCGGAGAGAAAAACAAAGATAAAGTAATTGAAGTTGCCGTGATTCTAGAAACAGGTAAAAAAGATAAAAAGATATGAATAGCTACTCGTAATGGCTTAATGAAACGAATATAAAATGTGGCAACACGACAACACCGCAAATTAATATCGATTTTTAAGGATTTTTTTTTTTCATCTTATGGCAAATCATTTCTACTTTCTTTATAGGAGCAATGATTAGCGGGCTTTTTATTTATGTGATTAATGGGTTTTTTTTTTAAATTAGTGAAGGACTTTTTATTTAGTGATTTTTGGGATTTTATTATTTAATGATTTTTTGGACATTTTTATTTAGGGATTTTTGGGCTTTTTTATTTAGGGATTTTTGGGCTTTTATTATTTAGTGATTTTTGGGTTTCCTTTATATAGGGATTATCGGCCTTTTTTTATTTAGTAATTAGACGACTTTTCTATTTAGTGATTAGACGCCTTTTTGTAGTGATTAGACAGATTTTTTTTATAAGTGATTAGGGGGACTCTTGTATTTAGAGATTAAGCACCTTCTTTATTTACTTATTTTTGCCTTTGAGATGTTTTCTTTACTGTAAAAAAAAAAGAATAGTACGCACACAACCGTTACTTCAGACCGCTTTTCCGTCACCGCTGCGTCGTAACGAACAGTGAGTACCCGCGCGTGTTAGTCCCTGTTACTGCATTATTGGGGAGTTTATTTCACCCTCGGCTTCACTTCGTCACGCCCCGCCGGTTCCCTATCTTCCCTTCCACGATGTACAGGACGCTATTTTTCTCTCTCTCTCTCTCTCTCTCTCTCTCTCTCTCTCTCTCTCTCTCTCTCTCTCTCTCTCTCTCTTTATATACTCTACGATTTTTTCAAGAAGCAATTATTTATCAGACGTCAACAAGCTTTCCTTCCCCCATAATCACTTTTTGGCTCATTAGAGGGATAATCAGTCCTTTTTTAGACACATGCTCTCTCTCTCTCTCTCTCTCTCTCTCTCTCTCTCTCTCTCTCTCTCTCTCTCTCTCTCTCTCTCTCTCATCTGATAATAATAATAAAAATAAATAAGAATTAGAACAAGAGCAAAAACAAAAACAAAAACAATAATAATAATAATAATAATAATAATAATAAGAAGAAGAAGAAGAAGATGAAGAAGAAGAACAAGAAGAAGAAGAAGGAAAAGAAGAAGAAGAAGGAAAGGAGAAAAAAATGATGGAAAAGGAAAAGAAAATAAGTATAATGAAAAACAAAAACCTGAAGCTAATAAGCCAAAAATTAAAAATACAAACAAACAATTAACACCATCAAAATCATATAAACAAAAAACGAAAACGAAAAATACAACTGACTTAGAAGACACTAAAACAAAAAACAAAAACTCTCTCCCTCTCTTTATATATAAAAATCCAATACATTATTGAATCGTACGCTGTCACATGAAATCTTGGTCGCTGAACGGAAAGCGATTCTATCAGGGCGGTGTATGGTTTATCGCGGCCCGTAAAAATCTGGGAGAGAAAAAGCCAACTCGCGCCAAAAGCAGGGAGCGAGAGAGAGAGAGAGAGAGAGAGAGAGAGAGAGAGAGAGAGAGAGAGAGAGAGAGAGAGAATTAGATATAGGAAACGAAACTAAGACGAGAAACAGACTAACAAACGCGAACAGACACATATAACAACACAGAGAGAGAGAGAGAGAGAGAGAGAGAAGAGGGGCGAGAGGGGAAAGCGAACGATATACCAGCCACTGAAGCTTCAAAATCGTGAGGTCGAAGCTGTCTCGTATCTTTCGGAGCACTGCGCGCGCACCCCCATCGCTGTAAAGAGGCGTAACCACTTCCTGTCACCGTCGCCTCCGCCGCCGAAGAACAAATGACAATCGTAGAGAAATGAAACGAAAATGGAACAAAAGAAGCCTGAACACAACTCATGGTGGCCGGCGAGACAGGAAGAAAGATACACGAGGACAGGCAACGAGAGAGAGAGAGAGAGAGAGAGAGAGAGAGAGAGAGAGAAACTTCTGCACGGTTCCTGACAGCTACTCGATCTAGTGACGGAGGATGAATTTTAACCTCCGGGCTCACGTTTAGTCCCACCTGCGAGTTACCCGTACTCAAACAATGGCTGCGCGCACGCCTTGACCTAAATACCTAAATCCTTCAACAACGGGGAATAAGGAATCACTGTGTAGCTCCCTTCATCTAAACACGTTCAAATGATTGCCTCTTGTCGCTTCAACATATCCACGACCCTCTTTCGATAATAATACAACCTGGCATATTACCTTTCCAGATGTAATTCCTGATATGTTATAGTTTACCTGTCTAACCACCTGGCATTCAAACGTCTAGCAAAGGCAGTGATGGAAGTTGTAGTGGGAGATGTAGTAGTAGTAGTAGTGGATTGGGTGGTTTAAAAAGGGTAATGATTCTCTTATATGCCCAAGAAAAGCTAATTGTCAGGATAATATAGGCAGAAATTAAGAGCAGTGGTAGCTGTAGTAGTAATAGTAGTAGTAGTAGTAGTAGTAGTAGTAGTAGTAGTAGTAGTAGTAGTAGTGGAGAGGGTATTGTTATTGGTATAGTGGATCTCTCTCTCTATATAAGCAAAGGTAATTGTACAGGTGTTCTCAATTCAGCCCAGCATGACACCCCAGCACGCCCTCACCTGTCCTGCATTGTTACGTGGTTCATGTGTGTCACGTCAACCTAAGTCTGTGTCCCATATTCTAAAAGGCTGGATTCTTTTTTTATTTATTTTTTCTTCCGTTAAATTGGACACGACCCTGATCCAGCTTGGCTAATCTCTGTATACGCAACGTAACGCTTTCCGGAAGTCTTTTTGCATTCGCCGGCGTATATTTTTGTTTGATATGCATCGTAATTCTTTGTAGTTTTCATAAAGGGCTCGGGTTAGGAAGGGATGGAGTTTTGCGGATTTAAAAGTTACTGGGCGTTCGTGTGTGTGTGTGTGTGTGTGTGTGTGTGTGTGTGTGTGTGTGTGTGTGTGTGGTCAATAAACTATCTATCTATCCATCTGTGTGTGTGTGTGTGTGTGTGTGTGTGTGTGTGTGTGTGTTCACTAAACTATCTATCTATCCATCTGTATGTGTGTGTGTGTGTGTGGGTATGGGTGGGTGGGTGGGTGTGGGGGGGTGTTGGTTTCAGGTAGTCAGCGTGATTTTTTTCTTCGCATTTTGTTTCCCGTCCCTTACGTTCACCCGCCGGTCGAGCCATTCGGGGTCACCGGTTTGTTCGTTGTCACTTTACTTCGTTTTTCTTTTCACGGAATTTATTTCAATCGCTGCGCTTCCCCTTTCAATGCGCGGCCCCTCTCTCTCTCTCTCTCTCTCTCTCTCTCTCTCTCTCTCTCTCTCTCTCTCTGACTCTCCTCTATCATTCACAAACCTCACAATCACACCAACGCACAAAACATTTACCGCGAAAAACAAACTACGCATTAACCGAATAACGAGTAAAACATATCGTAAAATCTAATTAAATGTCCAGTTTTATAAATCCTGAAGGCGGGTTTATTATGCACCGGAGCACAAAGAAACCACATCATTAAAAAAAAAAAAAAAGCATGAGTCAAGTCCCATAAATATGTATAGCGGTTTGAATGGCTGCTCAAATATGTATATGAAAAAAAAATGCATTCGAATCAGCTGATGAAGCCAAGCACAATAGACAAGCAGAGGCAATTGGATGCTACCTGGGCCGAGCATCGAATCACGTGAATTGGAAGATTAATGACCAATTATACAATGAACAATGGCATTTATACATATTCATGGTCTTTCAACTACCTGCAGCTAATTGCATGAACTGTAACAAAACAATAATTCTCTTTTTTCACGATTCCACCTCATGAAAAAGAAGGATGAAAGAAATGCACTCTCCGACAGTATGAGATGAACGGAAGATTTTTTTTTTTTTTTGTGTGTGTGTGTGTGTGAAGTATAACAAAACATAATTCATATATTTTTTTATTACACCTGAAAAGAAATGGAAATGAAAGAAATATAAAGTCCCAGACAGTCTAAAATCAACTTACGGATGTTTTTTTGGCATGACCTCTAACAAAACATTATTTTTCATACTTACACCTGAAAATAAAGAGGAAATGAAAAAAAAAAAGTACATGAAGAAAGGAAAATGAAAGAAATACAAAATCCTCGACAGTATGAAATGAAAAGAAGAATGTATTTTAAATGAACTATAACAAAACACAATTCCCTTTTTTTAGGTTTCCATCTAAAAAAAAAAGGAAAAGGAAATAAATACAAACTCCTCGACAGCATAAGATGGAGTGAAGAATATATTTTTCCTCCCTGTCTTGATTCGGTCGCAGGCTTAAGGGACAAAAGGCAGAATTCTTAAGTTTATGAAGTATTGACTCAAGAAGGGGAAAGCGAAGCAGGTATTTGTTGACCACGTGACCTGGCCGTCCCTCCGCTCTCACAGGTAGGCGGCGGAGAGGAGAGAAAGGGAAAGGGAAAGGTAGGGAGCGGAGAGGAAGGGAAAGGTAGGGAGTGGAGAGGACGGGAAGGGAAGGGCATGAGAGGCAGGACTTAGATCTCACTTGTATGTTATGTTGATATAAAGGGTGACGGAACACGAGTATAGATGTTTGTTTTAATGTTTGATCTCTCTCTCTCTCTCTCTCTCTCTCTCTCTCTCTCTCTCTCTCTCTCTCTTTTTCTTCTTTCTTACACACACACACACACACACACACACACACACACACACACACACACACACACACACACACACACACACACACACACAAAGCCATCCCATAAATCAACGGAGGGATGGGAATTTATATTTTTTTCCCTTCGATAGGTTTTGAGGAACAAGATGAGTCGCTTATGTTATTTTTTTTCTTCCTTTTTCCCCTCCTTCGCTGAGTCCTCCAAGATTTCTACGTCTCTGGGTTGAAGATGAATGGCTCCATATTCTCGCCCTGTTCTTTTTTTTTCTTCTTACAATATCTTTTTTTTTTTTTGTCTCGTCCTCTCCCCTTGCACCTGTTCTCGCAGTCTCCTCTCAACTTCTGTTTTCTCTGGTTTCTTTTTTTTCTTTCTTTTTTTCTTTTTCCTTCCCTTCCCGCCTCTCTTTACCGCCACCTTGCACTGTCCCTCAAAACACCTGCGTCACCTCTGTCCCTTAATTAGTTTTCTCTCACCTGAGCCCACTTTCTCCCTCTCATTTCCTTTCCTCTGTTTTCTTCCCACTTTTTCTCTTTTTTTTCTCTCTTCCTTTCTCTTCTCTTCCTTCCGACCTTCTATTTATTCTTCCTCTAAGGTTCTTTTTCGGCTTTTAATTAATCCCCAATGTTTTTTTGTTTTTTTTACTTTCTTTTATATTGTCGTTGCTAACTCACTATGCAGGATGGTCGCCTTTATGTAATTTCCTAACTCAATATTCCTCCCCTCAAAACTCTTCCGAACCTATAAGTGTTTTTCCTATATATCGCCTTCACTGTTCCCCTTCACTTCTTCTTCTTCCACCCCAGTAACCTCTTAAGCCTCTTCCTCTTGCTCCTACTTCTCCGCTCCTCTTCCGTTTCCCCCTTCTCTCCATTTCTGCTGATGTTGCTTATCTGCTCCCTACTACTCCCCCTCCCCTATCCCCTACTCTGCTTCTCTTAGTCCCTCTCCTCTAACGTCCTCCCTTCCTTCTCTTACTCATCCTCATCCTACTTCATTTCAATCCTCATCCTTATCCTTTTTCTATTTATTTTGCTCCTTTCCTCTTCAGTTGTTCTCGTTTTTGTTATTTTTTCTCCTCCTCATCTTCCCCTCCTCCAGTTCCTTCTAATCCTCTATCTCCTTCTTTTAAACTTTTACCCTGTTACCTGTTCTAGTTCCTGTTCTATTCTTTCTCGTGTTCATATTTTTTCTCCTTCTCCTCCTCCTTCTCCTCCTCCTCCTCCTCCTCCTTCGTCTGCGCCTCCTCCCGCCCCTCCTGCCGCGTTGCCTAGGGGTCACGCGGGATGCCTTTTTATTAACATGCTAATTAAACGAAGCCTTGACTTAATAGCAGGCTCAGTTTGGGGGGGGCGACGGGGGGGGGGGGGACGAGGGGGGGCGTGTCTCCAGGCCGGCGCTGCAGACTCGAACATTATCGTTAGTATTTATATTATTTTTTTCTGGGGTATTTATATTTTTTTCCGTCTCTCTCTCTCTCTCTCTCTCTCTCTCTCTCTCTCTCTCTATCTATCTATCTATCTATCCATTTATCTGTGTGTGTGTGTGTGTGTGTGTGTGTGTGTGTGTGTGTGTGTGTGTGTGTGTGTGTGTGTGTGTTTAATCCATACTCTTCCTGCCTCTTCCCTGTAACTTCGTAAGCTTAGAACACGTTTTTTGATGCTCACTGTTATTATTATTATTATTATTATTATTATTATTATTACTATTATTACTATTATTATTATTATTATTATTATTATTATTATTATTATTATCATTATCATTATTACTATTACCATCACCCTTATCATTTACCGTCAGCAGCAGCATTTCCTCGCGCCGTCCCATTCTGCGGCGCGGCGGTACTAATAAGCTTTTGATTCAGCCGCCCAAATTACCTTCGAGTATTTACTTATCTAATTAAAACGATGCCTCAAAAATTAATGGCGTAAGGCTCCTCGTGTTCCATTTAATTAGGGCCAATTACACCGGTGACTCCCCGCCCTCACCTGGGAGCGCCGCCCCCCTCAGCAGGCTCGCCCGGGGGTCTAAAGCCTACCCAAGTTTTAATTATGGGCCACGATCTTTACAAATCCCGGGTATTAGGGGATGCACGAGAGCTGATGGGCACGTAGGCATGAGAAGATTAATCAAACTTATTTTTTTAACCCGATCCCCACCTCTCTCTCTCTCTCTCTCTCTCTCTCTCTCTCTCTCTCTCTCTCTCTCTCTCATTGGCTTCCGCCTCGATAAAATATTTAACAGCCTGTAAGTCAAGAATTTAATGGAAAATAAAGATTAGGGAAAATTAATATGCCGGGTTTTCATGCAAGTTTGACGGTGTTTTTCTCTTTTTTTTTATCCTTTACATATTTTTTTTTAGCTTTTAAAATATTGACAAGATAATTTGTTCTTTTTTCATATTTACAAGATAATTCATGTAGTTTTCTTTTTTTTAACTCGTTGACTATTACTATCTTATCCGTACGATGGGATTTTCAGTCTTTCTGTTTGTCTATTAATCTGTCTGTCTCTTTGAGTATGTCTGTCTACCTTTAAATTAATATGTCCATCATTTCGTTTGTTTCCGTCTAACTCTCTCTCTCTCTCTCTCTCTCTCTCTCTCTCTCTCTCTCTCTCTCTCTCTCACTGTCCCTTTTTCTCTCGCTCTCCCCGTCAGTCACTTACAGGTTTGGATTCGCCTCGGCAGGTTTCACTTTTCCCATCCATTTCACGGCGTCTCATCAGGGCTCAATTTCGTAGTCTTTTGGGACGGGATTTTCTTCTGTAATGTGCGCGGCTCAGCATCACCTGTCGAGCGGCGATAATTCTTCTTCCATCTCAATTGTCTGCCGGGAGAGTTATTGCCTCTGAATATTTGCTACGCTCAGAGTTTAGCTTTTTGTTATCCATCATTCCTCCTTCTTCTCTTGGCCCCCCCTCCTTCTCCTCCTCCTCGTCCTCCTCCTTGCCGTCGTCTTTCTCCTCCTGTGCTGCTCCTCCGCCCCCCCTCTTCCCTCCTCCTCCTCCTCCTTCTCATATTCCCTTTTTGTCCGGCCCGGCCACCTTCTTTTATCTGTTCCTCCGTCTGTCTTTGTCGGTCTTCCGCTTTATCTCCTTCCTCAGCATCTCTCTCTCTCTCTCTCTCTCTCTCTCTCTCTCTCTCTCTCTCTCTCTCTCTCTCTCTCTCTCTCTCTCATTGATGCTTCTTTTGCTACTGTTCAGCTTCAAAATCCAATCCCATTCACACCGAGCCCTTTAAAAATCTTGCTCTTTAAATCTTATGTTCTTTTTTTATTTCCCTCGTGCCCTTAAGAGTATCCTGGTCCTTTGATACTCTCTCTCTCTCTCTCTCTCTCTCTCTCTCTCTCTCTCTCTCTCTGCAATCCGATCCTCCTGCTCTTCCGCATTCACTTCCTTATCCTTCTCTCTTCTTCTTGCGACTGATCTTCCGCCGTTTCTCTTTCTTATTCCTTTATCTCCTTCGCCTCGGCCACCTCGTTTCTCGTTTGTCTTCCTGTTTTTCCCCTTCTTCTTCTCCTCTTCCTTTCTTCTTCCCCCTCTTCTTACTGATCTCTGCCAATTTGTCGTTCTTCCTTCTTTCTCTACATTTCTGGTTTCAGTTGCAGTGCCTTTTCTTTTATTTTCGATTCTTTTTCCTACTCCATCTCCTTCTCTCTTTGATTTTTGCCAGTTATTCTTTCTTCCTTCTTCTATACGTTTCGGTCTCAATTGCATCGCTTTCTTTTATTTTCCGCCTTTTTTTCTTTCCTTTCTGCCTCTTTGCATCTTCTTCCTTTTCCTATCCTCTCCTGTTTTTTTTTCCTTTTTATTCTCCTCTTCTTCTTTTTCTTCTTCTTGATCTTTGCTAGTTTGTCGTTCTTCCTTCCTTCTTTCTCTACGTTTCAGTCTCAGATGCATCACCTTCTCTTCCGCTTCTTTTTCCTCCTCCTTCTCCGTCTCCTCCTGGTCGGGCAAGTCAGAGGGAAGGGAAGGAAGGTGAGGAACGCAGTTTGATCGTGTCCAGTGTCGGCGAGGCTCCATTCCTCCGTCGTCCGCAGGGGAGCCAACCCGACCAGGCATCCCGCGACCAGCCAAGACCAGTCCGACCATACGTTCACGTCGCCGAGGAATGTGTGTCTCTCATATCTCGGCTGGTATTTGCATTTCACGCATAACTGTTTTATCCTTTATCTATATAGAATATTAATGCACTCTACAGGCATGGCGGTATAAGGGCAGGGGATTGAGTGCACCGCCTTGACTCTGCTCTCTGAATGGCGTCGACGGAATGGTTGGTAGTCTGGGCACTTTGGGGTCATAGTGTTAGTGTCGCGTAAGGTTGGTATCCCTGAGAGCTGCTTACTTTTGTGTGGTTCTTGGATGCTCAGGAAGCTCACTCTTTCAGGAGGAGGATTAGGAGCCTGCAGAAGGGCGCTGGACGGCTTTCAAAAGAGTCTCGAGCTGAAAGGCAAAGTATCTCGTGTCCCCAAGTTTGTCCGCTAGATGGCAGTCATTACCAAGATTTCCCCGGCCTCCTCCTGCCCCTCCATCACGGCGAGAAAGCGCGAGAGAAAGGGAGGGAGGAAAAATAAAACGGGAAGGAGAATCTCGTGTCACTTTGGTTCTTTATTACCTCGTCTCGCCACGGCATTAGTCCGCTGAACACGTTGTCGAAATAGTTGACATTAGTACCAAAAGTCGGATATTTCGAAACGCCGCGTCAAATTAACCTACGGACGGACGCGTGTATATATATTTTTTGGACGGAAGCCTCGTTTTGGGTAACTACACGCAACTCACGCTAACATTTAACCCCATACACACGAATATTTTAACTGGAAACTGGAATATTCATCTTTTTCGTGGATACAAACAAGAACACATGGCCTGTCATTACTCTGATTATCATTACTATACTATCATCATTATCATTATTGTTTTAGGGAGCTACACGCAACTCACTCGAACATTTAACCCCATACACACGAATATTTTAACTGGAAACTGGAATATTCATCTTTTTCGTGGATACAAACAAGAACACATGGCCTGTCATTACTCTGATTATCATTACTATACTATCATCATTATCATTATTGTTTTAGGGAGCTACACGCAACTCACTCGAACATTTAACCCCATACACACAAATATTTTAACTGGAAAAGGGAATATTCATCTTTCGTAGGCATAGACAGAACTACATCGCCCACCATTACTGTTATGATCATTACTATTATCATCCTTATCATCATTATTATTATTCAACCTTCCGAGCCTCCTCCAGCTGTCCCACGCAGGAGATTCAATTCACGGTGACAAACCTCCGCTAGAGATGGCCCCGGCGCTCCCTCGGCCGCAGAATCTCCCATCTAGGACTTGGTATGGTTTTGACATGCCATTATGCATTTGTTTATTCCCCTTGTCCGCGGCAGCCCTCAGCGTCCTCGGAAGATTTTCAAGGACGTGGACTTGAACTGAGGAGTGGAGAGTGCAGTTCTCCTCTTCCTCCTCTTTTCCTCCTCCTCCTCGTCGTCCTTTTTCTTTGTCCCCTCCTCTTTCCTCTTTCTTTCCCTCTCCTCCTTCTCAGCATTTTCTCTTTCTTCTTCTTTCCCTTCTTTCCTCCTCCTCGTTCTCCTCCTCCTCCTCCTCCTCCTTTTAAATCTCTGCCTCCTCCCCTTTTCTTTCCTCCTCTTCTTTCCTCCTTCTCCCTGTCCTTCTCCTCGTCGTCGTTCACCTACTCCCCATTCCTCCTCCTCCTCCTCCTCCTCCTTCCGTCAACAGCTGTGGAACAAGAATGCGATATTTTATTTAAGAGTCTCTACCATTTCATCGCGTGCATTTCCTCCTCCTCCTCCTCCTCCCCCTCAGTGTGCAGTGCCGCGAGAAAGAAAAAGCTGGTAAACAAGACAATCCAACACGTAAGACTCATGAAGACAAAAAAGAAAAAGAAAGAAAACGCAACCAAACAACACCAGGGAGGGAGAGAGAGGGAGAGAGGGAGAAGAGGAAGAAAGTAATTGAAGAAAAAAAGCGAAGCAAATAAAATAAAAGAAAACCACAGCGATGAAGGAAAACAAAACGATATATAAAAGCAAAAAAACAACAACGGTGAATGCGAACAAAAAAAAAGGAAAAAGGAAACACAGGAAGAAGAGGGAAAAAAAGCATAAACGGAAAATAAAAACACACGCAATCGCTTAAAACAAAAACAAAAAAGAAAGAAAGAAAAAAGAGAAGCGAACAAAACAAAATAAAACAGACAAAAACGAGACATACGAAAAGGAGGCAGAAAAAAACACAAATGGTAAAAAAAAATAACACACGCAATCACTTAAAAACTAAAAAAAGAAAAAAAAAGAAAGAGAAAAGATGAAAATAAACGGACCATAATACCACGCAATCGCTTAACCAAAAAAAAAAAAAAAAAAAAGAGAACACCGAAAAGATGAAACTAAAAACCAAAAAAAAATGAAAATAAAAACATAACAGATTCACGCTAAAAACGGAACGAAGCGAACACACTGACGCGAAATTCAAAATGACGTTCTTTCTCTTTCTAAATCTGAGGCGAGCGAAGGTGAAACAAAACTTGGCGCGCCGGGGAAAGTTTCCAGTCCAATGTGCAGTTTGTATTATGCAGCCGAACGAGAGCAGGGCAATGGGCGAGGGGCGAGAGCGAGAGCGAGAGAGAGAGAGAGAGAGAGAGAGGTGAAAAACTGGAAGAAAAGCAGACAAAGGAAAACGAAAAAACAAGATAATAATTAATAGAGCGAAAGAGGAAAAAAATCTTACCACTAACAAATGAGAGAGAGAGAGAGAGAGAGAGAGAGAGAGAGAGAGAGAGAGAGAGAGAGAGAGAGAGAGAGAGAGAGAGAGAGAGAGAGAGAGAGAGAGAGAGAGAGAGAGAAACAGGTAGAATAGCAGAAAATGAGGTAAAAGGAAGAAACAATATATAAATAGACTGAGAGAAAGACCAAACAACTTACCACGAATAAACATAATAAATACAAAATCATCATCATCGTCATCATCATCACCATCATCATCATCATCATCAGTGTAGCTTGACCCCATAACTCCAATCTTCCATTTACCTGTGTGCCCTTCTTCTTAACCCTTCCCTTTCTTTACCCGTTGTCGCCCGCCAGCCGTTCAGCGCCCTTCCTTCCCTTCCTCCGCCTTTACATCGGCACACACCTTTCCTTCCCACCTGCGCCTCCCGGTACCTGGTTATCTGCCTTAAGTTAATTAAAGCGTCCCTACCTTAATTGTACGCTTCGCCTTCCTTGACATAATGGAAACTACTGCTGCTGGTGGTGGTGCTGCTGCTACCGCTACTACTGCTACCACTACTACTACTACTACTACTACTACTACTACTATTACTATTACTACGAAAACTATAATAATAAAAGTAACTAATATAATAATAATAATAATAAGAAGAAGAAGAAGAACGTAAACTAGAACAAGAACAAAAGCAAAAAGGAGAAGAAGAAAGGAGGAGGAGAAAAAAAGAAAAAGAAAAATGATAATAATAGAGTCGGGAGTAAAGAAGCAAGCAACAAAAAGCAAGAAAAAGGAAAAATAATGTTGACAGAAAAAGAGGAACGAGAGTAAAAGATAAGCACGAAGCAAGGAACAAAAAGCAAGACAAAGGAAAATAATGTCGATACGAAAAGAGAGAGCGAGAAACAAGAGTAAAAGATAAGAAGGAAATAAGGAACAAAAAACAAGAAAGAGGAAAATAATGCCGATAAGAAAAAAAAAGAGAAACAAGAGCAAGAGATAAAAATGGCAAAAAGAAGAGAGAAAGAGAGAAAAAAAGTTAATGTGCGTGGCCGTGATGCAGCATTATTAGAGATTAGGGAAAAAAGAGGACAAAAAAGAGCGAGGAGAGAAAACCGATTTAGCAAAAAGATAGTCAGAAAAAATGGAGGAGGGGAGGAGAAAATGAATGAATGTATAAGCGGGGGATGAAAGACAAAATAGATCTGATTTTCATATAAGTATTACGCCTACGAGAGAGAGAGAGAGAGAGAGAGAAACACACACACACACACACACACACACACACACACACACACACACACACACACACACACACACAAAACGAGACACCGAGACACAGAAAACAAACAGACGATAGAAAGAGAAAACAAAAACACGCAGACACAGAGAAAGAGAAACAGAGACACACAGACAGACAGACAGACAGACAGAGCAACACACCCGTGAGAAGGAAAAGGAATAGAGAGAGGAGGTGGTGTACGTGGTGACACACACCTGCTCAGAAAGACGGACAGGTAAAGTGTAATTTAGCGGGTCCTTCTTGACTCCCTAACCATCTTCCTGTCAAGCCGATTGATGCTCTGATTCCACCTTGCACCGCGCCTTCAATCACCGACGCTGGAGGGGAATGTCTCTTTATTAATGCATAGATTCAGCCACTGTGGATAAGGTTACGCGGAAAAGCTCGGGATGATAGATTATACAAGGTGATGGTGGTAGTGGTAGG
Source organism: Eriocheir sinensis (assembly GCF_024679095.1). Lineage (NCBI taxonomy): Eukaryota > Metazoa > Arthropoda > Malacostraca > Decapoda > Varunidae > Eriocheir > Eriocheir sinensis. The sequence goes on along the minus strand of NC_066541.1, from coordinate 12,844,966 downwards.
TAAGGTGGGCCAGGTAGGTGGGTGGGGCAGCCGAGGGAAGGGTGGTGGTGGTGCTGGTAATGGGTTTGGGATGAGAGTGGAAGGAAGGGTGGGTAGTGATGGTGATGATGGGGTTAGATGAAGGGTCGAGAGGAGGAGGAGGAGGAGGAAGAGGAGAAATAGAGGTGGTAGGAGAGGTGGTGAGGTTTGTGTAAGGGTTGAGAACGTAGTGGGTGGGAGAGTGGAAGTGAAGTGGTGGTCTTGTTAGCGTGAGGGGAAGAGGAAAGAAAACTGGGTAGAGGTAATAGTGGCGTGGGAGAAGAAAGAAAGAGAGAAGGGAGGGGGAAGAGAGGAGAAGGAATGAAGAAAAGAGGAGGCGCAAGGAAGAGGAAGAGAATGGAGAGATGGAAAGGTTGAAAGGTGGTAGCAGTGTGGAAGAGGAAAGAGGGAGAAGGAGAAAGAAGATGGAATGAAAGAGGAAGAAGGGAAATGGATAAAATCGGAAGTAGGGTGAGAGAAAAGAGGAGGAGGAAGAGGAGAAGCCGGAAGGGGAAGGGATGGAAAGGTTAACTGGGAATAGTGGTGAGAGAGAGGGAGAGGGGGGAGATGAAGAAGAGGAGGGAGAGGAAGAGGGGGAGGAGGAAGGGGTTAGGGGAGGGGTTCACGAAAGCTTCCCATCTCACTCCCCGCTACAATAACATGTGTAACCCTTACGGCCTAACAGTGTGATGGGGAGATTAGGTTGGCCCGGGAAGTGAGGGAGGAAGGGAGGGGTGAGGGGGGGAAAGGGGGGTGAGGGAGAGGTAGGTAAAAGAGGGGGTGAGAGGAATGTCCATTGTTCTACTCCACCCTTACCTTCCTCCACCACTAAAACCATGGCTTCCACTTTTAGAGCCACTCCATCACTCCTACACAA
>NC_066541.1:12826571-12839071 GCF_024679095.1 Eriocheir sinensis | reverse complement strand
CCCAGATCGTCAGACAACCCTAACTTCAGCGACTTAGTTCAAGTGGAGTACCAGGGGGCAGCATGGGCCGAGCAAGAGTCACAAATCATGGCAGCCACTATAAATAAAATTCGCCTGCGCCATTAACGGGCTGGGGTCGCCCAATAGGCCCCTCAAGACAGCCTACCGGCGCTGTAGGCAGCATGGTAGCATGATGGACAAAAGGGAAGAAGGAAAGGAAGTAAGGAAGGGAGGGAAGAAAGGAGGTAAGGAAGAGAGGAAGGAAGGAAGAGGCCATGAAATACATCGTTTTTTGTTCAACGAAGCAAATTATTGAAATATTTGAGGAAGAAGAGAAAGGAAGGAAGGAAGGAAGGAAGGAAAGAATGAAGTAAGCAAAGGAAAGAAGAGAGGATGGGAGAAAGGAAGGAAGTAAGGGAGGAAGGAAAGGAAGAAAAAAGGTCATATGGAAAGGGAGAGTGAAGAGAAAGGGGAGGTTACATTAAGTGAAAGGTACAGGGAGAAATAAGCAGGTAGAGGAGGGGGAAGGTAGGTGAACGGGAAGAGAGAAGGGCAGACAGGTAGGTGAAGGGCAGGTAGGAGGCGGAGGGAGGCCTAAATAAATTACTAGAATGTTACTATATATAACAACCTACTTTTCGTTTTTTCATCAGGGTATTCAACAATAAAAAATAAAGGAACATTTGATGGTGATTTCACGTATGTCACCCTGATTAATTTACTTCTCTTTCATCTATATAAACCTTTACCTAAATTAATTACACAATACTATTTGAAATACATAAATTGAGGTCCTTACCATTTTCTGTCGTGTCTCAGTTAAAACAATGGAGGATATATGAAGTCGGGTGAAGCACTGTATATTAATTTTAACTCTACATTATTTTTAAACTTCATCCCGTATATTTACTTCATTTTACTTCTCTTTCATTTATATATACTTTTTAATCTTACATATGCACGAAACTATTTGAGATTTTTTCCATGTCCTATCTGTCTGACTGTTCATTTAACTCAACATTATTTTTAAACTTTATCCCCTCTATTTACTTCATTTTACTTCTCTTTCATTTATGTATACTTTTTAATCTTAAACATGCACGAAACTATGAGATTTTTTCCATGTCCTATCTGTCTGTGTATTCATTTAACTCAACATCATTTTTAAACTTTATCCCCTCTATTTACTTCATTTTACTTCTCTTTCATTTATATATACTTTTTTAATCTTACACATGCACGAAACTATTTGATATCCTTCCCATTATATATCGTCTCTCAGTTAAAACAATGGAAAATATACGAAGTCGAGAGAGGCATTGTACATTCAGTTACCTCTACAGCATTTCTGAACTCTATCCCCTTTCCTTTTCGTCCGTCCTAGCATTTAAGAGAACAGTTTAATAGGCCACGCGTTCTGTGTTCTGGCATACGAAACTTTCCTTGTCATAAGCACGGCGTCGATTGATATTGCATGCACCTTCCCGTCACTCACGCTGCTAGCACAGAATTACGTAGTGTCCGACGCCTGCTTGCCCTTTCTCCCAACGTTTCTTTATTTTAAGCTCGAGTGGCAGGTCCCTGTTTATTCATGTTCCTGGTTCTTCTTTATTCTCACTTTTTCACTTCTTTTCTGGTCATTATTTTTTGGAAGATAATGTTAAGTGTATGTGTAGGGGGGGGGGGGGTGCCTATGCGTGTGTGTGTGTGTATGTGTGTGTGTGTGTACGTATATACCTCATTATCTCTCTTCGTATTCTTTCTTTAACTTCTTATGTGCTCAGTCTTTTGTTCTGTTACATCGGTTCGTAGTTACGCGTTTTCCTGCATTTTACTTCTTTCTGTATTTACTTTCCAGGGTTTTATTCAGTGTGTGTCTATATGAACAACGGAGGGTCTGTATAGCTATTCCCCCGTCTTATTTTCCCGTACCACTCTTTCGTCCTCTGTTTGTCTATCTGTCTGTCTGTCTGTCTGTCTGTCTGTCTTTTCAACATCCTCCTTTCACCTCTATCCCCTTTACCTCTCTATCCTTTTCTCCCTCTCTCTTCCTCTTTATCCCCTCCTCCCTCTTCCTCGCTATCCTTTTCTCCCTCTCTCTTCATCTTTATCCCCTCCTCCCTCTTCCTCTCAATCCTTTTATCCCTCTCTCTTCCTCTTTATCACCTCCTCTCTCTTTCTCTTTACCCGCCTCTGCCCTTTTCTCGTAATTATTTCTATTGTCACATTTTCTTTCTCTGGCTATGATGGGCGAGACTCCCCTCCCCCCCCCCCCCCCAACACACACACACACACACACACACACACACACACACACACACACACACACACACACACACACACACATCTCATCTCTTCTAAACAATCCTGATATTTTCCGGATAATGTCATATGCTTCGTCTCTGTTAGTCAAAAGGCAATTGCTCTCTCTCTCTCTCTCTCTCTCTCTCGGGACGCCTAAATTATTCGAGAGGTTAAGTCGCGTCAGATTGCCGTCACTGAACTTTGCTTTAATAGCCTGTAGAAAAATAACATAACTGGCATTGAAAAGTTGTGAGTTATTTTTTGATGTGGTTTAACGAAGTGTCCGCAATGACTTAAAAAAAAGCAAGTGTTTGTGTTATTTATTTCACATCTACTTATGATTTGTACGTTAAAAAGATTGCAATGAAGAACTATAATAATGTAGCTTTATGTCTTTAAGCTTTTCATTCTAATTTTCTTATATATTGTGGTATTTCATGAAGCGACTGTAATATATATAGAGAGAGATTACGTATTATATCGTATCGGTTTTCATGGTCCTTTTTCCTTCTCTCTCTCCTTCATTTTAACTTCTAGTAAGGAAACTTAGAAGTGACATCATAAAAGGGAGGAAGTGTTATTGGCTGGCTCTCGGGTTACTGAATCGAGCGTTGGGAAATAACAAATAACTTCTCCGCCTTCACGGGAAAACATACAAATAAAAACACTTCTATATATTACTGTAAAAATAAATTAATAAAAAAAAAATCCATGTTTCACTTTTTGCCAATCCAAAGTTTTATCCGGTCAAGCACTTTCGATTCCTCAACTTTGAAGAGTATTAAGATGAGGAGGAGGAGGAGGAGGAGGAGGAGGAGGAGTCTCGAAACTTTCTTTGAACCATTTTTTTTTCTCTCTCCTTCGTTTCCTTCGCCTCTGTAACAAAAAAAAAAAAGAAAAAGCGAAATGAAAAAAACTCCTCCATCTGGTCTCTTCCCGCTGGTGCTCCATGTTTCCAGCACCACATTCCACCATCAACCCGCCTACACCATGAATACGTAAAACAACATTCATGCAAAGAGCGAGCGAGCAATGATACGTCCCCCGCCACGGCTGGGTGCGCGCTGACGTCATGTTCCTCCGAGCTGCGTAATATTATGCTGAAGATCAAGAGTTTAGTCGCTGCCCCGGACTGAGTGATTGGATGAGCGGGGCCCGGAGTGGTGATGGGTGCGGCAGGCGTGTAGGAGGGGGAGGGAGGGAAAGCTAAGGAAGTGGGGGAGGGAGAAAGGAAAGGAAGAAAGGTCATATAGAAAGGGAGGGTGAAAAGAGAAAGGAGGTTACATTAGGGCAGAGAGAGAGAGAGAGAGAGAGAGAGAGAGAGAGAGAGGAAGAAATACAGATAGATAGATAGATAGAGAGAGTGTACGATATATATTAATAGGAGGGGAGAGAGAGAGAGAGACTGATAAATATAGATAGGAGGAGAGAAAGAGTTCGATAAAATATAAATAGAAAGAAAAAGAGGGTTCGATAAATATAAGAGATAGAGTTAGAAGGAGAATGCGATAGATATTGATAGGGAGAGAGGACGATAGAGATATAGAGAAACAGAGAGAGTCCAACAGATATAGATAGAGAGAGGACGACAGATAGAAATACAGATAGACAGACAGATACATACACACACTCTCTCTCTCACACACACACACACACACACACACACACACACACACACACTCACACACTCACACACAAACACACACGTAAAAGGAGCGAAAAAACAGACAAAAAAAAGACAAAGAAACTAAAAACAAATAATCTCGCACTAAGACCGACAAACAAACCGACGCATGAATACAAAGGCGACAGAAATACACGCACCCACTCCCACGTATACGCATTTACTTACTTACAAAGGTATTAACAAGCTTGAGAGAGAGAGAGAGAGAGAGAGAGAGAGAGAGAGAGAGAGAGAGAGAGAGAGAGAGAGAGAGAGAGAATGAATGAATGAATGAAATGAAAAGACAAAAGAAGAGAAAAAAAGAAAGACAGAAATACAAAAAGAAAAAAAAAGGAAAGAGAGAAAATAAGTAAGGAAAGAAAGAGAAAGAAAATGAATGAAACAAAAAGAAAGTAAAAAGGAAAGAATAAAAAGAAAGAGAAATAAATAAACAAGGAAAACAAGAAAAAAAGAAAGAGAAAAGAGAGACAGAGAGAGACGGAGACAGACAGAGACAGAGAGGGGGAACCAGAGAGAGACAGAGACAGAGAGAGAGCGCGCACAGCCTCCCAAACCTCACCTGGGCAGAAGCGTGGGAAACTGCGCTAATCTTTCCTTCCTTGGGCAGGTGGACACGGCGAGACTCGAAGGGGGATGGAATGTGAGAGAGAGGAAGTGGCGCTGGGGAATGGCTGAGCGTGGTATGGGGCGTGGGGAAGGATATATGGGGATTACTGGCCATAGAAAAGAGGAAGGGAAGGGAAGGTAAGAGGTATGGGAGGAATAGGAGGAGAGGGAAGCATGGAAAAGGGGAATAGGAAGGTGAAAAAGGAGTAAACGGAATGGGATATAGCCAATTGCAGTAAAAAGAGGTATGGGGGAATGGGGAAGCGATAAAACTATGGTATGGGGACTGAAGGGCGTTTGGGGATGTGGAATGGGGGAGGAGATAAGAGACGTAAAGGGAATGCGAGAGGAAGGGGGAGTGTAACGAGGGTGGGAGAGATATGGGAGAGGTAGGAGTAGGAGGAGGAGGCATGTGGGGTGCGGGGATAAATGGGACTGTATGTTAAGTGAGAGAGGGAGAGGAAAGAGGGCGAGGAGAGGGAGGGGAGAGGGATGCTGTAGGTATGAGAGGAATTAGAGCTATGTGGGGGAGATGGGATGCTGGAAGAGGCTTGGGTGGGGGGATAGGGGTGAATGGGGGAGTAGATAGGGGATGGTTGGGGTAGGACGTGCTGGGGAGGATATTTTGTGGAGGAGGGAAAGTACTGCGGAAGGGAGGAAGGAGAGGGAAGGGGCGAAAGGGTTGTTTGAGGTAAATTACTGAACTTCGTGTCCTGTTGTTCGTCATAGCTTTGTTTGTTCCCTCTGGCGCCTGTCCGTGTGTGTGTGTATGTGTGTGTGTGTGTGTGTGTGTGTGTGTGTGTGTGTGTGGCTTTAACATGCGCTAGCTCATTAATTTGCATACACCACATTAAATACAGTCACATATATACACACACATGTACACTTAGGCATTATCTCTCTCTCTCTCTCTCTCTCTCTCTCTCTCTCTCTCTCTCTCTCTCTCTCTCTCTCTCTCTCTCTCTCTCTCTCTCTCTCTCATATTAAAGGGGTGACTCAGGTAAGCACAGGCGTCAGATGGTTTTCTTTCATTGTTATTCTGGTTTAATTTTCTTCTCCCGGCCGCCGCTGAGTTAGTGCGTGCGTCCGTGTGTGTGTGTGTTTGTGTGTGTGTGCCTTCCTGTCTGAGCATGTGTATGTGCTTGTTGGTGTTCGTGCGTTTATTTGTATGTAAATGAGTGTGTGTGTGTGTGTGTGTGTGTGTGTGTGTGTTTGCCATCTATGTACATGTTCACACGCTTACTACTCTATTGTGATTTGTGTGTGTCATTAGTAACCTCTAAGTCCGTCTGCAGTGAGAGAACAATCATTATCATTAACATTTGTATTAGTATTATCTCTCTCTATTCCTTCCGGCCTCCCTCCCTCCTCCTCGTCCCTAGCACAGCCAAAAGCACCCCTGGGCATGAGGGAGCATTTTCAGACAATAACCTAAGCATTGTATTCGCCGTGACAATTCTTCCCCTTGTATTGGTCCGCGCCCTAATATCTGTGGAGCCGTGAATAATGCAGAACTCCATTTGGGTGTCGTTGGTTTCGTAGTCTATTCAATTTTCGGTTCTCAATAACACCACAGAACTTTATTTGGGTGTCGTCGGTATCGGAGTCTATTCAGTGTTCAGTAATCAATAATATCACAGAACTTCATTTGGGTGTCGTCGGTATCGGAGTCTATTCAGTGTTCAGTAATCAATAATATCACAGAACTCCATTTGGGTGTCTTTGGTTTCGGAGTCTATTCAATGTTCGGTTCCCAATAACACCACAGAACTTTATTTGGGTGGCGTCGGTTTCGGAGTCTATTCAGTGTTCAGTTCTCAATAATATCACAGAACTCCATTTGGGTGTCGTAGGTTTCGGAGTCTATTCATTGTTCGGTTCTCAGTAGTGTATCACGTGAGAAAGACGAGAGAGCTATCAGAGGCTACATTCGCAGATTCTTGCTTTGTTTTTACTCTCCAGTCAAATATAGAGTCGTAAATCATGCTGGAAGCGTCTATTATATCACGTTTGGAGAAGGAACGACTTATTAGAGATCAAATATGCCACGACTCGACCGATTTTACTCCAAGTCTGAAATTTATAAAGTCTTGAATCCAGCAGAACACACTTGCTCCTTCGCCTGATGCACTATGATTCCCTAACTCGGTCCAGCACTGCAATAAACAACAATAAATCTTCCGTCCTATCTATATGCCAAACCTCAACAATAGTCTCCTCTCTCTTTTCGCGCTCTGAATCTTCCGGTCTCGCGTTTCTAAAGAACTTAATTTCGTTTCCCGGTTCGAAAGAGGAAAAATTCAAGGGGTTGGTAAACGTCTTATTTTGCGCGCGTGGTCCCGTTATCTGCTTCGCCTGAATTGTTCTCTGATTCACCTTTTGCAATCAACTTTAGCGGGTGAACTAACTGCTGCTTGGGAGACTCGTAGCTCTTGAAGATAACCTTGTTTTGTTCTCCGTTCTTCATGCCTCCACCCGCCCTAAGCCGTGATATCCTGCTATGAATTAGATAAGCGAATAATAGAATACGCCAGAGCGAAAACTAAGAGGAGGAGGAGAAGGAGAGGAAGAGGAGGAGGAGAAGGAGAGGAAGAGGAGGAGAATAAGGAGGAGGAGGAGGCAAAGAAGAACGCGGAGACAATGGAGATGGAGAACAAAGAGGAAGAGAACAAGAAGAAAATAGAAAATAGGGAGTTACAGTGATGGTTAGAGGTTAAGGAGGAAACGTCCAAAAAGAAGATGGGAAAAGAAGATGTTAAAGAAGATAGTATTCCATTAGCATAGTAGTATTACGTGCCGGAGGGAAAGAAGAAGAAGATAAGAGATGATTGAGGGAAGGGAGTACGGAGAGGTAAAAAAGAGAACAAGGTGGAACAATATACGCAGAAGATGAAAAAAAGGGAAGTTACGTAGATGAGTATAGTGGTTTCATTTCAGAAGGAAGGAAGTAGGAAGATGAAAGATGAAGAAAAAAGAAGATAAGAGATGACTGAGGGCAAGGAGTACGGAGAGGTAAAAATGAGGACAAGGTGGAACAATATACGCAGAAGATGAAAAAAAGGGAAGTTACGTAGATGAGTAAAGTGGTTTCATTTCAGAAGGAAGGAAGTAGGAAGATGAAAGATGAAGAAAAAAGAAGATAAGAGATGATTGAGGGCAAGGAGTACGGAGAGGTAAAAAAGAGAACAAGGTGGAACAATATACGCAGAAGATGAAAAAAAGGGAAGTTACGTAGATGAGTATAGTGGTTTCATTTCAGAAGGAAGGAAGTAGGAAGATGAAAGATGAAGAAGAAGGAAGATAAGAGATGATTGAGGGAAGGGAGTACGGAGAGGTAAAAAAGAGAACAAGGTGGAACAATATACGCAGAAGATGAAAAAAAGGGAAGTTGCGTAGATGAGTATAGTGGTTTCATTTCAGAAGGAAGGAAGTAGGAAAATGAAAGATGAAGAAGAAAGAAGATAAGAGATGATTGAGGGTAGGGAGTATGGAGAGGTAAAAAAGAGAACAAGGTGGAACAATATACGCAGAAGATGAAAAAAAGGAAAGTTACGTAGATGAGTATGGTGGTTTCATTTCAGAAGGAAGGAAGTAGGAAGATGAGGAGAGACGCACGAGGCCAGGGAGTACAAAGAGAGAAATGAGACCGAGAGCAACGAGAAACTGGAAAGTGTAAGAAAGGAAAAAAAAAAGGCTGTTACCAAAGAGCGAGACAGGACTTTTTTTTTTAGAGGGGCAGAGGAAAGGAAAACGGCTGCGGAAAGTATAAAGAAGACACAGTATAAAAAGGTAAATGGACAAAGTGCAGGAGGACACGAGTAGGATTTGGTTAAGTGGGAGATTCAGAAAGGACTTAATGCTTTTTACCTCCTGAAACCGTTTGGCTGGGTCGCATTTAGGTCACGTTGAGGTACGAAGGTGTTGAGTTCAAAGGTTAAAAGTGAGAAGGAGAGGAGGAGGGGGAAGAGGAAGACGGAGAAGTGGAATGAGGTTGAGGATGGGTTCGGTGGAAGAGGGAAGCTGGATGGAGAAGTGGAGAGAAGTGAGGTGCTGTGGAAGGAGTTTCAGAGACAGAGAGAGTGGAATGCTGGGGTGGAATGGAAGGCAGGAAGAAGGAGGGAGAGAAAAAAAAAGGGAAAAGAGGAGGGTAAGGGTGGTGGTCAGGTGGAAGAGGAAAGTTGGAGGAAAGTGGAAAAAAGTAAGGTGAGGTGGAAGGAGTTTCAGAGAGAGTGGAATGCTGGGGTGGGAAGGAAGGAAGGGAGGAGGAAGGAGGGAGAGACAAAAAAGGGGGATGAGGAGGGTGAAAGAAAAAAAAAAGAGGGAAAAGGTTAAACCAGAACAGGCCATAAATGCATTTCTCGGGACTCGTAAAGTTTATGATCCAAAGGAAGAGAAAAAAACAAACCACAAGGACAGGAAAAAAAGAAAAAAGAATCATAACACCGCCGGCCATAAAACCGCAAAAACAAAACAAGGCACGGAAACAAAAAAACAAACAAACAAACAAAGTGGGAGCAAGAAAAAAATACGAATAAAAAAAAAGCAGAGAGAGAATGAAAACGCAGCAAAAGAACGACCCAAGAAATAAATATAAAAAAAACAGCGAAATAAAAAAGAAAAAAAGAAAAACGAAAACAGAGTGAAATCAAATGAAAAAGAAATGTGAGACTGCAGAAAAGAAACAAAGAAATTAATGGAAGAACGAAAAAAATGAAAGGACAAGAAATATATAGAAAAAAAAACAATAAAAAAGAGAAGTAGAAGATAAGAAAACACACAAAAAATAAACCCATGGACATAATTAAATGGTAAAAAAGGAAAGGAAAACAAAATCTAAACAGCAATCTCACTTTTATAATATACTTTCACCTTAATATGCTCCTTTTCTTTCTCTCTCTCTCCTCTCCCCTCCTCTCTCTCTCTCTCTCTCTCTCTCTCTCTCTCTCTCTCTCTCATGCATGAATCCAGCCTTCCTTCCTTCCTTCCTTCCTTCCTTTCTTCCTTCCTTCCTTCCCTTCGATCTCCGTTTATCCGGCTTTATCTTGCTTTATTGTCGTTTGTTCCGCTGTTTATGTGTTGCCGCGGAGGGCGAGGCGGACGAGCGAAGGTTCAGTCGTCCGGGTTCAGAAAACAGCGAACGTAGCGGCCATTAGAGAGGAACAGCAAAGAGGAGGAAGAGGTATGCCCAAAGTTGTCCAGGTGTTTTCCGGCGTTCTAGATGGCGTGTGTGTGTGTGTGTGTGTGTGTGTGTGTGTGTGTGTGTGTGTTGCAGGTTTCTTATTTGCTTGTTGCCTCGTATCTTTGCTTTGCTGTGTGTCTTTTCCTTCCTCCTTCTTCCTGCTTCCTTCCTCCTTTTCCTCCTTTCTTGCTTGCTTGCTTGTTTGATTGTTTTCCTACTGTTTGCTTCCTTTCCTCTCTGTTTCTTTTGGTTTGTTTCCTCTTTTCTTTCTTCGTCTCTGTTTTTCTCCTTCTGTGGTTCATTTCATCATTTTTTTTCTATTTTTTCTTCCTCTTTGACATCTTTTTTTTTTTCCTCGTTCAGTGGTTTCCTCTTATCCTCATGCTTCTTTCTCTGCTATCCTTCTTTTCTTCTTTCCTCCTCTCTCTTAGCTTGCTTACTTACTTAAATCTCTGGATAAATTCAGATTCAACAGGGACATAGGCAAAAATTGGTTTACTAACAGGGTGGTGGATGAGTGGAATAGGCTTAGCAGTCATGTGGTGAGTGCCAATACAATTGTCACATTCAAAAATAGACTAGATAAATTCATGGACAGCGATATTAAGTGGGGTTAGATACACGGGAGCTTAGGGTCAAAGGAGCTGCCTCGTACAGGCCTACCGGCCTCTTGCAAACTCCTGCGTTCTTATGTTCTTATGTTCTTATGTTCTTCTTTCTTTCTTTCCTTCCTCTTTCTTTAGTTTCCTTTCTTCTTCCTTCCTCACTCTTTAGTTCCCTTTTTTTTCTTCTTCCTTTCTTTGCATTCTTCTTTTCAACCTGTCTCCTCTCCTCTCTATACCACCACCACCATCTTTACATACTCTCCTTCTTCCCCTCTCCTACCTACATATTCTTATCTCACCCTCACCTTCCATCTCTTCCTCTTCTCCATCGTTACCTTTCCAGTATCCCGTCGGCTTTCTACCTTTCTCCCTTTTCCTTCCTCGGAGCTAACTGGATAAATCTTCGGCGATTTATATGTCGACACAGAAGATCTCGATTCCACGTGGACATTATGGCAACGATTTCGGAATAGAGGAGGGAGAGAGAAGCGTGGAAAGAGAAGATGGGAGGGTTTAGGCGAGGAAAAGGGAGTTGAAGAGAGGAACGAGACTTAAGTTGGTTAAAGTAGAAGGAGGAGGAGGAGGAGGAACAAAGAAGAAGAAGGGTATGATAAGGTGTAGAGGGAGATCACGGAAATAAATTGGAGGGTGAAGAAGGGAAGGTAGGAAAGAAAGAGAGGATAGTAGAAGAGAAAAAGACGTGGATACTGAGAAGAAAGATTACGTAGATGGAGAGGAACAGAAAAGAAAGGTATGATAAGGAGTAGGAAGCGATTAAAGGCGAATAAAATGGGAGGGTAAAGGAAGATAGGTAGGAGAGAAGGAAAGTATAATAAAACAGAGTGGATATAGAGAAAACAAAAAAAAAGAGAAAATATAAATAAATAAATAAGAAGGAGCACGAAGCGATTAAAGGCGAATAAAATGGGAGGGTAAATAAGGGTAAGTATGAAAGAAATAAAGAATAGTAAAAGAGTGGATACATAGAAGGCAGAGAAAGAGGGGGGGAAATAGAAAGAAATTTATAAGAAAGAGTAGAGAGCGATTAAAAGCGAATAAAATGGGAGGGTAAAGGAAGGAGGGTAGAAAAGAAGGAAAGAATAATAAGATAAAAAATGGAGAATGAGGAGAGAGAAAAGAATACAGATGAACAGAGGAGAAAAGTAAAAGAAGGCGTAGAAAGCGATTAAAGGGAGGGTAAGGAAGGAGGGTAGGACAGAAGGTAGAACAAAAAAAGAAAAAAATGAGAATGAGGGGAGAAGAAAAATGCAAGGGAAGTGAGAAGAACATATGATAAAGAGAAGAAAGCGATTAAACAAATAAAATGGGAATGTAAGGAAAGATTGTTAGGGAAAAATAAGAGTAAATTGAAGAAAAATAGACAAAGAGAGAAAGGTGAACAGAGAGAACACAAAGAAAAAGGCAATAAAAGAGGAAGCGGTAAGGGAAGATGGGTAGGGAAAAAGAAAGAGTAAATTAAAGAAAAATAGATACAGAGGAGAAAAAGGTGAACGAAAAGAACACAAAGAAAAAGACAATAAAAGAGGAAGCGGTGAAAGGAAGATAAAATTAGGGAAAGAAAAGTGGAAGAGATAAAACCGAGAAATTGGAACATAGGATGGAAGAAAAATAGAACAGAAAGAAAAGAAATGCGACAGGAAAGAGGGGAAACATTGTAAAGGAGGAAGGGAAAAAAGGAATAAAAAAAGAGCAAGGAATATCATATAAAGACGGAATAAAGAGAGGAGAGAGAAAGGAAACGAAGGAGAAAATCGTTGAAGGGAAAGAGGAAGTGGAAATGGATTGGCGCTAGAGGATAAGCAGGAAAAGGAAAATTAAGAGTGAAATAATATAGAAGTTTAATTACATAATAGATGACATAATAGCGTAGAATATTGACAGAGGAAGGGAGACAAAGGAGAACATTTTAGTGAACGTTAAAGAAAGATGTTTGAATGTATTGGATCTAAAAACAGGAAGCAGAGGAAAGAAAAGAAAATGAAGAGCTATTATTATTATTATTTCAGTGGAATGAGAGAGAGAGAGAGAGAGAGAGAGAGAGAGAGAGAGAGAGAGAGAGAGAGAGAGAGAGAAGAGAAGAGAAGAGAAGAAAATTGAAAAG
>NC_066541.1:12731571-12824071 GCF_024679095.1 Eriocheir sinensis | reverse complement strand
TTTTAACACGCACCCTGTCATCGTCACCCTTCGATTCCACTGTCACCCTCTCCCTCCCTTGTCCTCCTTGACGTTCCCCTCACCCTACTTCTCTCATCCATCGTTTCCCTTTCATTCCACAGTCACCCTTTCCTCCTCACCCTTCCTGCCTACCATCACACTAAACCCTGAGCACCCCCTGACAGCCCTTACTCCTCCACCATTTCCTTCTCTTCCTCCTAGTCACCCTACTCCCCTCACCCCCTCCACCTCAACCCTTCCCCAGCGTCACCCTTCCTTAGTCACCCTCACCGCACATACTCTCCCTCAGCTGTCCACCGTATCCTTTTCATGCCCTAGTCACCCTATCCCCCCTCCCGTCCCCCCATCCCTGACCCCCCCTTTCCCCCCGTCACCCATCGCGGGACGGGGGAGAGGCATGAGGGTGCACCGCTGTAAAGTAATCTGCGGTCACGGTTGTTGCTCGCATGATGGCGCGGCGAGGCGCAGGCAGTGGACCGTGGCTGTAAACCTCCCCCCTTTTCCTCCCTCCCTTCCCTCCCTACCTTCCCTCACTTCGTTCCCTCCAATCCTACCTTCCTATCTCCCCCTTTCCTCTCTTTCTATCTTTCCTACCGTCCTTCCTACTCTCCTTCCCATACTCCTTTCATCTCCTTCCTACTCTCCTTCCCTCCTTTCCTCTCTTTCCTACTCTCCCTCCCTTCCTTCCTCCTTACCTCCTTTCATACCCATCCTTCCTTCCCTCCTACCTTGTTTCTCTCCCCTTCAACCCCTTCCCTCCCTTCCTCCCTCCCTACCTTCCTACTCCTCTTTCTCTCCCTCCCTCCCTTCCCTTCTACCAGCCTTCCCCTTCCTACCTACCCATTCCTATCTTTCCTACCCTCCCTCCCTCCTTTCCTCCATTCCTACCTTGCTTCTCCCCCCTTCCTCCCTTTCGTACCTTCCCATTCCTCAGTGTCTACCTTGCCTCGTTTCATTCATGTCCTTTTTCTTCCTTCCTTGTTTTCCTTCTTCCTCTTTTTCGTACCTCATGTCTTTTTTTCCTTTCCTTTTCTTCATTTTTCTTATTCTTTATTTCTGCTATCTTTTCCCGTGTTTATGGTTTATATAACTAAATCCCACTATTCTTCATGCCTTCCTTCCTTTGAATTCTGCACATACCTTCCTTTATACTTCTTTTCCATATCATATTTCCGTTTTCCTCGTTGCATTCTAATACTTCCCTTTCCAATTCTTTAATAGCATCATATTGTCCTTCCCTTACCAATATATACATACCCTTAAGTCCTACTCCTTATTTCCCTCCTTTTCCTACTTTTCACTTCTTTTCCTAGTCTTCTTCAATTCATGCCTACCTTTCCTCTCCTCTCCTCCTCCTCCTTTTCCAATGTTCCCAAATTTCAACACATCGATCAAGGGTACGTTCGGCTGCACTGTTTTTTTTTTTTTTTTTTTTTTTTTTACAGCAGAGGAGTCAGTTCAAGGGCATAAAAAAAAGAAACAAATGTGAAAAAAAATCCCGCTACTCACTGCTCCTTCTTATCACTCGCTCTGAAATACCCCCTGTGTGTGTGTGTGTGTGTGTGTGTGTGTGTGTGTGTGTGTGTGTGTGTGTGTGTGTGTGTGTTCAGATTGACGTGGCATTATTGTTTGTTACCTGCGTTGCTTCGCCCACCTGTCTCCCCGCCTGTCTGTTCCTGCCTTTGTATTCTTTCCTCTCCTTCCTCTGTGAATCAGTTTATATCCATCTGTCCGTCTGTCTGTTTGCTGACCGACCTGTCCGTCCGTCTGTCTGTCTGTCAATCCGTCATCATTGTGCATTTCATCTTCTCTATTATTATCTGTCTGTCTATCTATCTCTTGCTTCTCCATTTGTCTGTCTGTTCCGTGATAATAGATAATAATAATAAATAATGGTAATGAGACTAATAATGATGAAGATAATGATAACAGAGTTCAAACACACACACACACACACACACACACACACACACACACACACACACACACACACGTGGACGAACCCACACGCTCATGCTTTATGAATTGATTAGCTTGATAATAATACCATAACTCTCTCTCTCTCTCTCTCTCTCTCTCTCTCTCTCTCTCTCTCTCTCTCTCTCTCTCTCTCTCTCTCTCTCTCAACGGATGTGCGTGTATGTAAGGTGTGGTCTTGCTGCCATTAATTTGTATATTATCGTACTACGCCCACAGGAAACGTACACACACACACACACACACACACACACACACACACACACAGAGAGACTATCTATCCGTGTGTCCTCAAGGATCGATTTCGACTTAATGTCAGAATTTTAGAGTCAGGTCATAAATCCGATCCACTCGTCTCTCTCTCTCTCTCTCTCTCTCTCTCTCTCTCTCTCTCTCTCTCTCTCTCTCTCTCTCTCTCTAGAGAAAGAGAGAGAGAGAGAGAGAAATGATGTGTTGTGTGGTGGAGAGAGAGAGAGAGAGAGAGAGAGAGAGAGAGAGAGAGCGCACTTGTCTCATTAATCAAACGTTCATTTTCTTAAGGGAGATAAAATTTGAGACTGCCAGTAATGACGGTGGTGGTGGTGGTGGTGGTGCCGGACTCACAAGGGATTCTGTAATAAGTCATCAATACGTCGTGAAGAGTAACTAATGCACTCAAGTAATCAATAGAAATGGAATCGTTAATTAAATAAACCTCTCTCTCTCTCTCTCTCTCTCTCTCTCTCTCTCTCTCTCTCTCTCACTCTCTCTCTCTCGCTCGCTCACCGGAATGGCCTCAAAATCACACAAAAACAATGTCAGATCCCTTGCCCAAAACTCTGCTCCTCGCCTCCATCTACTCAAGCTTCTTTTTCCGCAAACTTTCTCACTTTCCCTGCGCTTTTTTTCTCTTCCTTTCTCCCTCTCTCGCTCGCACTCGCTTCGCCTGACTCCTCTCTCTCTCTCTCTCTCTCTCTCTCTCTCTCTCTCTCTCTCTCTCTCTCGCTCGCATTAAAGTTGCTGTCCGCGAAGAGTTCCCGTCCCAGGATGGAGCGCCAACCCATCGCCACGTAATGGGCCAACTAAAGCTATTATTCCCTACTGCTCACGGCAAGCTCTGGTATTCTCGCCCAAAATGCCTGTTGCTTCGGCCTCTTGTTCTAAGTTTTTTTTTTTCTGGGGGGGGAGGGGGCAGGGGGGTTGTCGTAGTGTTAGGGGGGGAGGGGCTGTTGGTAGTGGTGGTGGTGGTGAGGGATGGTAGTGGTGTGGGTGTGTGGTGTTGCAGTGTGTGTGGTTGCGTATGTGTGTGTGTGTGTGTGCGTGTGTGTGTGTGTATGGCTAGTCACTCTCAAAACCCATATATCTCTTTTTCTCTCTCTCTCTCTCACTCCACCATCACCACCACCACCACTACAACCACCACCACCACCACCACCGCCGCCGCCATTGCTGCATCCATAGCCCATCTTTTTCCTTTTACACGAGACGAGGATTTCCCGGATTCATTGCAGTGAAGCCTTTTGAAACTGCCACCTTAATTACCTGTCTCCCTGGTCACCTGCGTCCCAGCTTACCTGTCCTCGCTCTCCCCTCTCCCTCCCTCCCATCCCCCTTCCCTCTTGCCTCCCCTTCCTCCCTTACCATCCCTCCCCTTTCTCCCGTATTATTTCTCCCCTTTTGCTCTCCATTATCATTTATCTCCCCATTGTTACCCTTTTCTCCCTTATCAAGTCTCCCTCTTACCTTCCCTTTCTTCCTTATCCTTTTTCTCCCTTCTCTTGCTTCCCCTTTCTCCCTTTTAATTTCTCCCCCTATGCTTCCTTTTCCTTTTCTCCCTTTGCATTTCTCTCCCATTCCCTCCCCTCTCCCTTATCATTCCTCCCTTTGCTCCCTTTCTTCCCCCTTGCTTCAACTTCCTCCCTTATTTCTCCCTTCTTGCCTTCTCCTATCTCCCTTATTTCTCTCTCCTTGCCTCCTCTTTCTCCCTCATCATTTCTGCCTTCCCTTGCTTCCCCTTCCTCCCTTATCAACACTCCCCCCTTACCCCCTCACCCTTCTATCTCCTGTATCCTCCTCCTTTCACCTTACCTTTCCTTACCTCGTCTTATCTGCTTTCCTTCCTTGTAAACGTGTTGTACCGTATCAGAGGAGCAAAACACCTCCTTGAAAAGACATATAAAGTCATCTTCTACACAAACAACATTCTCACAATTTATATTTTTTTTTCTTCCCCTTTCCATATTTTTTTTTTTATCTCAAAGCGACGACCTCTTAGTTTTTTTTATCTCTTTCCTCCTTCTTCTCTTAAATATTCTTGTACCATTAACTTTTTTTTTTAGATAATTGCCCTTTTCTGGTTGTTAATTCTTTCATTGTATGAGTTTTCTAATGTATTTTCGTTAATCTCTCTTTTAATATCTACGTTTCATTTACCTGAAGTTATTTTGGCTTCGTTTCCCTTTCCTTTTTTTCCTTTCCCCTTTCACAATTTACATTTTTCTTCCTCTTCCAATATTTCTTTCCCTCAAAACGACCTCTACTTTTCTCTCTCTTCCCTCCTTCCCTCAAACTATCTACTTTAAAAAATACCATTGATTTTTTTATATAATTTCCCTGTTCTAGCTGTTAATTCTTTCACGATAAAATTTTTCTATTGTTTTTTTTTTCGTTAATCTTTTCTTTTTAATATATGCGTTCCATACACCTGTTGTTATTTTGGTTCCATTCCCCTTTCCCTTTTTTTTTATGAAGGGTGAAACCTTTATTTCGACGCACCGAATTTTATTGAAGCTTTTCCTTTTATTTTTCTTTCTCTCCAGCCCGTTCGGTTTTTATAGCATTCCTTCTCTCCTTTTCCTGTAACTCATCTCTCTTCCTTTTTTCCATCTGGGGTACTCTCTCTCTCTCTCTCTCTCTCTCTCTCTCTCTCTCTCTCTCTCTCTCCACCTTCTTTTATTTCATCCCTCTTATTCCTTCGTCCAATTCACCCTTTTCACTTCCAATACTTCTTCCTCTCTTCTCTTCTTTTCTTTGTATCTTCCCTTCATTCCCCTTCCCTCCCCTCTTCCTTCATTTCTTTATTCAATTTCTTGCTTTTATTCCCCATACCTGAACTCCATCTCGCCTTCCCTTCCTTTCCTCTCTTCCCCTCTTCCATCGCGTGTTTTTAACTTCCTCCCTTCACTTTCCATACCTGAACTCCATCCTACCTTCCCTTCCTTCCTTCGTCCCCTTCTCTCTCCCTGACCCGTCCTACTTCTTCCCCCTTCCCCGCCTTCTCCTTGCTTCTCTGGTCCATAATTCCCTTACCTTCCCTTCCTTCCTTCGTTCCCTTCTCTCTCCCTGACCCGTCCTACTTCTTCCCCCTTCCCCTCCTTCTCCTTGCTTCTCTGGTCCATAATTCCCTTACCTTCCCTTCCTTCCTTTCTTCCTACGTCCCCTTTTTCTCTGACCCGTCCAACTCCCCCTTCTTCCATCTCCCTCCTATTCATCCTTCCCGCCCTGCCATCTCTTCCACCGTCCCCCTTCGATGTCTCTTCCACCTTCCACTCCCCCCTCCCGTCCATCCCTCCCTTCCCTTCCCTGCCCTCCAGCTAAGACGCGCCCCTTACAGATCGCGTTACCTCCGTACTGTGACAAACCACATATTCCACGGAGCGCGACAGACTTACTCTGGAATGTTTGTACACGAGAGAGAGAGAGAGAGAGAGAGAGAGAGAGAGAGAGAGAGAGATGGACATATAATTATAGTGTGATAAAGTAAAGTGTGAAGAGATAAGGGAAAGGGAGAAGAAAAGTTTAGAAAGAACAGCAAAAGAAAATAATGAAAAGCAATGTGATAAAAATAGAGAAGGAAAGGGAAAAATAGAAGAAAAGAGTAAAAAATAAATAAAATGAAGAAATGGAGTAAAAAAGAAGACAAACACAAATACAAAAAATAAAGAAGAAACCGGAGAAGACATAGTGTTAGTGCTTTCTTATGTACTTGGAGATGAGTTAGTGCGAGTACCTCCATAACTTACCCTCCTCGCGGCGTCTCGGTGCGTGAGAAACACAGGTAAAGGTGAGGGAAAGAAGGTCAGAGGTCGCCAATGAAAGCTAACACATCACACACCATATTGTCACGGGGTGCAGGTGTGTGTGTGTGTGTGTGTGTGTGTGTGTGTGTGTGTGTGTGTGTGTGTGTGTGTGTGTGTGTGTGTGTGTGTGTGTGTGTGTGTGTGTGTGTGTGTGTGTGTGTGTGTAAATTATTAAAGTAAGTCACCCGCACGATCATCGGTACACACGACATGTACACATCTGGTCTGGCTGATACACATGTATGGCTCTGTCGCGTGTGCGTGTGTCTTAAATGTCTGCACGTCGGTAACAGCTTAGCAGTGACAACGGTGCACATGTGTACGTACGCTTCTCTAGTTCATGTGCGCATTTTTATGAGGATTAGACAAGTTCACACACGACACAGGGGTGAATACATACATAAATACATACATACATACATAAACACACACACACACACACACACACACACACACACACACACACGCGGACACACACACGGATAAACACAGACACACACACACAATCAACACCAAAACTCACACTCCATTTCCCTGGACACAACTCTAATTATTCCTTTGTCTTCCCTTCGTACCTGGGCCTTAATTTGTTTACCTGAGTCACCCAAGTCCGCCTTCCCACACACCTACCGCGTCAACTTTTATGCAGCTACTTCTGTCCCTTCCCTTCCCTTACTAATTCGCCTCACTAATTCACTACTTCACTTTACGGAGAGAAGAATTACCTACGGCTTAATTTCTTTACATTAGTCTCCCCAAACCCTATTTTCCAACACAAGTTTTCTGCCCTTACTTTTTTGTCCCTTCCCTTACTCCTTACTTCTTTACTCCTTCACTCTTCACTACTTCACTATACGGAGAGGAGAATTACCCGCATCTTTATTTCTTTACCCGTGTCCTCAAAATGTCTACCTTCTCACACGCCACCTTCTCCTCTGCTACTCTTGTCCCTTCCCCACCTTTGCTTCGCTTCACTTCTTCACTGCTTATCTACTTCACTTTACGGAGAGAGGGATTACCTGAGCCTTAATATGCTTACCTGTGTCTCCTTAGATCTACCTTCTCACACGCCCTTACTCCCTTCCCTTAATGCCTCGCTTCACTATGTCGCTACTTCACTATACGGAGAGAAAGGGTTAGGACTGCCTCGCTTCGGAAATAGATTCTTCACCTGCCGTAGCTTGGGATCGGCGACTCAGGGGTTAAATAACAAGGCTCCGTAATGGGGGCCAGGTAACCTTCACTATTATTCCGTTGGTTCTGACACACCTGGAGTGGCGGGGAAGGTGAGATGGTGTGTGTGTGTGTGTGTGTGTGTGTGTGTGTGTGTGTGTGTAATAATTCAAGGTGACACTACAACAGGTGAACAAATAAGAGCGTTTTTTTTTATCTATGTGTATTCGCTTTGTTTGTTTGTTTGTTTGTTTGTTTGTATGGGGGGGAGGGGAGAATGGGGAGAGTGGGAGGAAAAGATTGGAAGAGAGAGAGAGAGAGAGAGAGAGAGAGAGAGAGAGAGAGAGAGAGAGAGAGAGAGAGAGAGAGAGAGAGAGAGATGGGATGGATATGGGATGGAGAAGTGTGTGTGTGTGTGTGTGTGTGTGTGTGTGTGTGTGTGTGTGTGTGTGTGTGTGTGTGTGTGTGTCTGAGTGATAAATTTGTGTAGTCTATTA
This sequence comes from Eriocheir sinensis, assembly GCF_024679095.1. Classification (NCBI taxonomy): domain Eukaryota; kingdom Metazoa; phylum Arthropoda; class Malacostraca; order Decapoda; family Varunidae; genus Eriocheir; species Eriocheir sinensis. The sequence continues at coordinate 12,816,345 of NC_066541.1, read as the reverse complement.
TACGCAATTCTGGGCAACTGCGTCAAACTTTTTTAATTACAGAACACAGACAAATTAGGGTTGTGTGTGTGTATGTGTGTGTGTGTGTGTGTGTGTGTGTGTGTGTGTGTGTGTGTGTGTTTTGGTGTGTGCGTATGTACGTGTGTGTGTGCATGTGTGTGTGTAACTGTATGTATTTTCCATCGTGTTTGTGTTCATGAAAAAATAAACGCCATGTAAGAGCGAATCGATTGAGTGGAAATTTATCAAATACTCTCTCGGTTCATTTGATATAATCCGCCGACACTGAATTATTTTTGAATCACTTTGTTTTGATTCACTCGCCTACATCTATCTATCTATCTATCTCTCTATCATTTTTTGTTTTGTTCGGAGCAGTGTCTAAGGGGCTTCTTGTTTCTTTTGTTTATTTGTTTGTTGCCCTTGAGCTGCCTCCCTATAGCTACATAATATATGTTTGTGTGTCCATTTGCCTTTCCATCTCCTTGGCTGTAAATGATCTTGCTCCCTGTGTGTCTATATAACTATCAATCATCTATCTGTATGCCTTTCAAAATATATATGTATGTATGTATGTATGTATGTGTATGTGTATGGATGGCTATATGTTACTTTTGTCGGTCTATTTACTGTGTTTCAATATCGCCTATGTGTCTATCCATCTGTCTATCTGTATGCCTTTCGAAATATATATGTATAACTGTATGTATGAATGTGTGTGTGTGTGTTTGGATGGCTGTTATTTTTTTCAGTCTATTTGCTATGTCTAAATATTCGTCTATGGGTCTATATATCTAGCTATCTATATGGCTGGCTGTCTATCTATCTATCTATCTGTCTATCTCTCTACCCCGTCAAAGCCACACACAGGATATGGTCACAATCAATAAAGTGAATCGTCACGCACGTGCGGACACACACGCACGCACGCACACCCACAAACCCACCCACCTTCATCTACACCCACCCACTCACCCACCCACACCCATCCACCACACACACACACCCACCTACTCACACAACCCACCACCAACCCCACTCCCCCTCCCCCTCACACTCTTCTCACCTCATACAGCAAGGGACAAAATTTTCTTATGCGTGTGACTGTCGCCCTTCGACCCTAAGCTTTGTGGAGATTATGGCAATATATCAAAAGGGGGGAGAGGGGGGTGCGACACAGCGGGTGGGAGGGGGGCGACACGGCAGGGTGGAGGGGGGCGTCACGGCAGGGGACACAGGTAAGGAATTGGAAGGGAGAATGGGAGGAAGGGAAGGGAAGAGAGGGTGGAAGAGAGAGAGAGAGAGAGAGAGAGAGAGAGAGAGAGAGAGAGAGAGAGAGAGAGAGAGAGAGAGAGAGAGAGAGAGAGAGAGAGAGAGAGAGAGAGAGACGGGATGGATATGAGATGGAGAAAGGGAAGGAATAAAAATGAGATTGTAAGACTGGGAAATAAAAGTCTGAGGAATAGGAAAGGAATAAAGAAAGAAAGAAAAGAAAAGGAAGATGAAGAAAGAAGGAAAGTTTGAAAAGGAAATAAATGCAGAATAAGGAAAAGCAATATAAGAAAAGGAAAAAAAAAGAGGAGAGGATGATAAAACAGAACAAAAGAAATGTGAAAATAAATAAAGTAAGGGGATGAAGGTAAAGGAGATGGACTAAAGGGGAGGGAGGAGGAGGAAGGAAGGCGTCGGAGAGACGAAAGAAAAAATATGAGGTTGAAGAGAATGGGAAATTAATGGGAGGAGAATGGGAGGGAAGATATAGTGTGAGAGGGAACGAAGAGGGAGATAAAGGAGGTATCGGAGAGGGAAGAGAGAGAAAGAAGCAGGAGATAGAAGTAGACAAGAAGAGAGACTGAGAGAAAAGGAGACAGGAGAGGGAACGAAAGTGGGAGAGAAAAGACAGAGGGAGAGAAATATAGAAGCTGGAATAAAGAAGAAAGAGAAAGAAGCGAGAGTAGGAGAATAGGAAAGAGAAAAAGAAGAAGAGAGGAAGAGAAAAGTGAGAGAAAAGATGCGGAGGGAGAAATACCGGAGTTGGAATAAAGAAGAAAGAGAGAGAAGCGAGAGAGTGGGAGAAAAGGAAACAGGGGAGAAAAGGAGAGAGACGGATAGAAAAATAAACTGAGAGGGAAAAGATGCAGAGGGAGAGAAATATGGACGCAGGAACCAAGAAAAAACAAAACAGAAAAGGAGAAAAAGAAAAAGAGAATAGGGGAGATAGGAGCAAAATAGGAAGCTGGAAGAGAAAAGATGAGGAAGGAAAAAAAAGAAAATCCGTGGGAACCAAAAAAAAAATAGGACATCAGAGGAGGAAGGAAGAATGGGAAGTAAGGGAGAGGAGGAAGTATTTGGAGGGAAAAGGGGGAGGGGGGAAGAGGGGGGGGGGAAGAGATCCGGGTCTATACGTAATTACTGGCTCATGGTAATCAATGGTCAAGGCAGGTGAAGGGGGGGAGGGGAGGGGGAGGGACAGGAATTAGGGGACAGGTAAAAAGGGGGAGGGGGTAGACAGGTGTGTAGAAAGGTGAGTCACGATCAAAACTTAATGATTGGGCAAGGAACAGAGATTGGAATGATTAAATAAATGTAATTGGGCTGTTTGGAAATGGCGCCACCCTTCTCCCCCTCCCCTTCCCCCTCCCAATTTCTTACCCTTTGTATTTACCTTTATTTCCCTATTACTCTTTTCTTTTTCTCTTCCTCTCTTTCTTTGTCCTGTTTTTCTTCTTCCCTTTCTTTTATGTAACTGTATTTTCTGTAATTCGATTTGTTTTATTGTTGTTATTCCCCTTTCCAACCTTTTTTTTTCCCTTTATTTCCCTTTTCTCTATATTTCTCTTTTCTTTTACGCTTCCTCTTTTACTCTGTTCTGTTTCTCTTCCTCCCTTTCTCTTATGTAACTGTATTTGTTGTATTTTATCATTGCGTCCCCCTCACTTACCCTTCCCCCATTTTCTTTACCGTTTGTATTTCCCTTTTCTCTCTCTATTACTGTTCTGCTTCTCTCCCTCCCTTTCTCTTAATTGAAGGTATTTGTTTTCCTCTGATATGGTGCGTCCTCTTCCCTCCTGCCCTCCCTTTCCCTACCCTTTATCTCTCCTACTTTCATTATTACTCTATTCTGTCTCTGCCGCCTCTCCTCCTCCTCTCTTATCTCTCCTTCCCCTTTAAGCTGTTTTTTTTTTTATTATTTGGGTATGGTGTGTCCCCTTCATTCCTTCACCCTTTACCTTCCATCCCTTCCTTCCCCTTTTTCTTTCCTCTTTCATTTATTCTTCTATTTCTTTCTTTATCCTTACTTCTATTTCGTTTTCTAATCCTTCCGTTTCTATTCTTTATTCATTTTTTTCTTCTTCCTTCCCTTCTGTCTCATTGCGCTTGTTATATATACATTTTATTTATTTTTCTTTCTTCCTTCCTTTATTCCTCCTTGCTTCTATTTATCCTATTCCTCCCCTTTTATTCCATTCTCTGTTTTGTTCTTTTTTCCCTTCCTCCCTTTGCTCTTTCTTGCTTCCCCGTTTTGTTCTAATCTTCCTTCCCTTCCTCCGTTCCTCCTTGTCTCTTTATCTCCCCTGCGCATGTTAGGTTCAATGTTTTTTTATGCTTTCCCTGTATTTCTTGCTTTCCGTTTTAGTTCATCCCGACTTAAGCTCCGGGACTTACTGCAGGGAACGTAATTAATGAACGACACGGAAGCTGATCAATGGGAGACGCAAGACGAGGCACACAGCATGTCTTAGGATATTATATGCTTAAACATCATCTTTAACATCATATTTTTAAACGTCATCTTCTTAAACATCATCTTCTTAAACATCATCTTCTTAAACATCATATTCTTAAACATCACCTTCTTAAACATCATATTCTTAAACATCATCTTCAGCCTCATCTTCTTAAACATCATCTTCTTAAACATCATCTTCTTAAACATCATCTTTAACATCATATTTTTAAACGTCATCTTCTTAAACATCATCTTCTTAAACATCATCTTCTTAAACATCATCTTCTTAAACATCATATTCTTAAACATCATCTTCAGCCTCATCTTCTTAAACATCACCTTCTTAAACATCATATTCTTAAACATCATCTTTTTAAACATCATATTTTTAAACATCATATTCGTAAACATCATCTTTTTAAATAATATACTCTTAAACATATTAAACATTTCCGAGCCCAGGCACACATAACTGACAAGGCTTTCCTAGGTAAGAGTTTTGGGCATTTCCATGGGCATTTTTCTGACTTGAGGCAATTTGGGCCATTCATCAGTACCATTATCCTAAGAAAACACTCATTTGAACCCAATTGACCTCCTTTACGACGTTTGGAAATAGTTTATGAGAGGCGTAAGCGTCTGAGCATACTGATCCGAGCTTGTTGACATTTCTTACTAGGCTTTCGTAGGAGTTCTGGGCATTTCCAGGGGTAGTTTTCTGACCCTTGGTGCAATATGACCGTTCTTCAATACCACAAACCTAAGAAAACACTCGTTATAACCTGATTTTTATTTTTTTTTACAGCCAAATAAACAGCTCAAGGGCAACAAAAAAGGAGTAAAAAAAGAAGCCCGCTTATCGCTGTTCCCACAAAGATAAAAGTAATGAGCGGCCAAAAGAAGGGTCAGTTTAGGGAGGAGAGGTGTCTTGATTATTCTCCTTTACGGGTTTTGGAAATAGTTAAGTACCATGAGCGTAAGAGAACACTCATTAAAATCTGACTAATCTCCTTTACGGACCTTGGAATTAGTTTATGTGTGTGTGTGTGTGTGTGTGTGAGAGAGAGAGAGAGAGAGAGAGAGAGAGAGAGAGAGAGAGAGAGAGAGAGAGAGAGAGAGAGAGAGAGAGAGAGAGAGAGAGAGAGAGAGAGAGAGAGAGAGAGAGAGAGAGAGAGAGAGAGAGAGAGAGAGAGAGAGAGAGAGAGAGAGAGAGAGAGAGAGAGAGAGAGAGAGAGAGAGAGAGAGAGAGGCAAAGGCGTCTGATAATATAAACTTAAGCCTTGTGTAAGAATTTGAGGAACAGAAAAATTGTAGTTCTTCCTCGTCGCTCACTGAAATGAAAGAAAATGATCGAGTTTTTGTTCTCCCTCGTTGTAATCCTCGTGACAGGAAGAGACGCAACGCAACTCGGAAATAAGCTCCGGTAAGAGATCTCCTTAAAGACTAATTAATTCCGGCTCTCGTTGCGGTGATTACGTGAGCGGCGACCAGGGAATGAGAGACAGACTTGGTTGGTGGCTGACTGCACGCGAGGAAACTAAAGGAGCAAATTGGATCGCTCTCTTTGGCTGTATGAGAACCAACGCTGTCAGATTGTCGTACTCAGCCTCTTATATTTACCAACTTCCGACCCTAAAACTGTCTCCTGGTCCCCAAAAACGAGATTCATTTATATTTATCGCTAAAATAGTTAATTCCTAATGTTTCTTTGCAATAGTTAGGCGTCAAAAACCGAAATACTATGCTCTGAGTACGATAATCTGGCAACGATGAAGAGAACGGCGTGTTGGGGGGAATACAATTTAGCTTTGAAGTTATGGGAACAAGCCAGGATACAGAATTCAACACGGAGGACAAGGCAGGGAAAAATGTGATAGAATGGATGCTAAAGTTAGTGGAAATAGGAAATACAAAAGAGAGGAACTGGTTAAGGAATGAAGGAATAGGAAGTAAGAAAAACAGTGAAGCTATAGATTTCAATACGGAGAAAACGGCAAGAAAAAACGAAATATTAGGGGCAATGTTGTATAATTTTGGCGTTATGGGAAAAGGGTATTACGGACAACGTTATATAGAGATTCTTCAGTATTTAATTCTGTCTCTCTGATCCTAAATAAATAAGCAATAGATAAAGAAATAAGTGATAACTAGATAATAAATAAACAAAAATGAATAAATAAACAATAAACAGAGTAAAGAAAGTAATATATATACCAGACAAGACAACCCTTCAGAAATCCCAGAATGCAAAATAACAAGAAAACAAACAATTCCAAACAAGAACCCAAACATACACAACCTAACACGAACAGGTTAGCTAGACAGGAAAAGCCAAAATCATACCCTAAAAAAAAAACACCTTACAACATTAAATACAGACTGTCAACGAAAGTGAAAAAAAAAAAGCAACAACGAAGACGACGAGGAGGAAGACAGGCAATTCCATATAGAGGCAGCAATGGGAAGGAGAGAGAGAGAGAGAGAGAGAGAGAGAGAGAGAGAGAGAGAGAGAGAGAGAGAGAGAGAGAGAGAGAGAGAGAGAGAGAGAGAGAGAGAGAGAGAGAGAGAGAGAGAGAGAGAGAGAGAGAGACCGACCAATTGAGGCAGGTGAGGCGGAAAGGTGAGGGCCCTTCAGGTGTGTTATTGCGGCACACAGATGACAGGTGAGCGGGGACGCGGCGTAAAGGGATGAAATGCAGGCGGCTCTGAGGTTTTGTGAAGCGTCTGTGGGTGTGAGAGTGGGTGTGGATGTGAGATGGGAAAGAAAGGGTGAATGCGTGGGAGTGGGTGGGTGGGTGGTGGGTCGGTGTGCGTGAGTGGGCGGATGGGGAGAATAAAGAGGGTGAGAAGGGTGAGAATTAAGATGAAGGAGAGGAGGGAGAAGAGGGAGAGGAGGGAGAGGAGGGAGAAGAGGGAGAGAAGGGAGAAGAGGGAGAGGAGAGAGAGAACGAAGATGAAGGAGAGAAGGGAGAGGAAGGAGAAAAGGAAGAGAAGGGAGAGCACGAGGAGGGAGAAAAGGGAGAACAGGGAGAGAAAGAAGAGGAGGGAGAAATAAGAAGTGAGGGAAGGGAGAGGAGGAATTGGAAGGAGAGAAGGAAGAAGAGGGAGAAAAGGAAGAGGAGGGAGAGAAGGAAGATGAGGGAGAAAAGGAGAAGAGGGAGAGGATGGAGAGAAGGAAAGGGAGAGGAGGGAATGACAGCAAAGGAAGGAGATAAAGGAGAGAAGGGAGAGATAGGAGAGAAGAGATTGATGGGAGAGCCGAGGCAGAGGAGAGAAAGGAGGAAGAGAAAGGAGAGAAGGGAGAGGGGGGCAAGGGAGAGGAAAGAGAGGAGGGAGAGTCGGGGCGGAGGAAAGGTTGATGGGCGGGCGATGAAGCGCTGGTCAAGAGGATGATCGTGAGGGAATTATTTTCATGCGTTAGAATTTCTACTCCGTTAAGTAAGATCAGGCGAAGAATGCCGGGGGGGGAGGGAGGGTCGGAGGGAGGGAGAGAGAGAAGGGAGGGAGGAGAGAGGAAGGGAGGAAAGGTATAGAGGAAGACAAGGGAGGATGTGCACGAAACAGAAACACAGGGAGGAAGAGGGAATGAAAGAGATGGACGAGATAAAGAAGAAAAGAAATGGGGGAGGAAAAGAACGGAGTAAATGAGTGAGAGAGAGAGGGAGCGAGCACACTAACACTGGAAGGAGGTAAATGAGGAAAAGGAAATAAAGATGAAATGAATGGAGGAAGAGGAGCAGAAAAGGAAGAAGGAAGTCAGGGAGAGAGAAGGAAGAATAAAGGAATAAAGAAAGAAAGAGAGGTACGAAACCGAGAGGAAAGGCAGGGAGAGAACCAGAAAGACCAAGAGAAAGACAAGAGAGAGAGAGAGAGAGAGAGAGAGAGAGAGAGAGAGAGAGAGAGAGAGAGAGAGAGAGAGAGAGAGAGAGAGAGAGAGAGAGAGAGGGGGGGGGGGGGGAAAGGCAAGGGTCGGAGGTGGAGTGGGGTGGTAGGGGGAGAGTCGCCTTTGATTAACCCGCCTTCACGACGCCGTCCTATCAAGAGCAGCCCGACAGAAGCTCCGGCGCTCCCTGCAGCCACGACACTCGCTTCAAACGTGACTGGCTTCCCGGCGCGAGTCTTACGTTGGTTGGGGCGGCCGGGCGTCACTCCGCTCTTAGGGACGTCAACTCTTAAGATCAGGTTTTCGTATTGCTTCGTCGCTGTGCGTCTGTCTGCGTCTCAGTCGGTTTTTTTTTTCTCTTTATTAATTTATCAGTAATCAGTTGTCGTGGTGGTCGTCGTGTTTCTATTCGCTTCGTCACGATTTGATTTTCTTTATTAAATTTAGAGTTGTCGTCGAGCACATTCGTTTCTGTATTGTCGAGGTTTTCGTTGGGGTTGTCGTCGTGGTCGTCATTTTCGTGTTCGTGGTGTGGTGGTCGTCGTGTTAAGTCGCTTCGTCACGATTTGATCAACTTCTCTGTTAAATTTGTTTGTTTAATGTCGAGGGTGAAGTCATTGTCGTGGTGGTCGTAGTGTTTGGGGTGGTTGTCGTTCTAGTTGTGTTGTCATTCGCTTCGTCACGACTTTTCAACTTCTTTTGTGATGGCGGTCATGATTGTCGCTATGGTCGTTGTCGTCGTGTCCATAATTGTCGTTGTGGTGGTGGCGGTCGTCGTGGTCATGGTTGGTAGTCGTGGTCGCCGTCGTCGTCATCCGCTGCGTCACGACTTGATCAATTTCAATGAAGATTTCCCTCGGTGATCTGAGAGGCGCCCGGCTTATCCTTTTGCCACGGCCGGTAACTTTGTCCTTCCTCTAAAGGCAATCTAACTTTTATAAGTCTGAGGAATGTACAACTTCGTCCCTTTCCCTCCTTCCTTCCGTCCGTCCTACCTCCCCTTCCCTCCCTCCCCCCCTGCCGACCCTATCTACCTCCTCCTTACATTCTTTCCTTTCCTCCCAAATATCAGTATTCCGCCGCACTACTTTTATAGACTCTCGCATTCCTTTGGGTTTAATAGTAAGTACTTTGCATCATATTCCTTCTTCTTCATTTAGTGTTATTGGAATTTATATGCAAAAGCCAATGTCACCTATTCGTACGCTTTCTTATAAATTAATTCTAATGTCGTGTTTCTTTATTCTGTTTCTATATTCTATTTTCTATTTCGTGTTTTCCTAGTTCCTGGTTCTCGTTTCTGCCTACAGTTTATCTCGTTTTTCCGTGCAGTTTTCTCCGTATTGAATCTTATAGCTTAATTGGTTCTCTCCCATTTCCTCATTCTTTGACCAGTTCCTTTCCTCTCTTCCTACTTCCTCATTCATTAACATATTTTCTATTTCCTCGTGTTTTTATACTTTTGACATCCGGTTTATCTCGTTTTTTCCTGCATTGTTCTCCATACTAAATTCCATAGCCTGCCTGGTTCCTTTCCTCTCTTCCTGTTTCCTCATTCTTTTATCTGGAAACATAACCGAGCCGCCGGAATCGACACGCCAACACGCCTCAAACACTAACTATTGACTCACTCGTCGCATCCGTTTCTTTGGGTTTCCATTCTCTCCCGCCGCTCCTCAAACATTTGCTCCACACGACTTCCCGCCTTCTCTGGGGGAGGAGGAAGGGAGAGGAGGAAGAATTCGGAAGAGGAAGTAAGAGAAGCGTCCATTGTTTATCAAGCTTCACGCCTTCGAACCGTAAGAACGAATCACCGAATCACCAAACCATCTGCTTCGTTCGCCGGGCCTCACTCAACACTTATTTCCTCCTCCTCCTCTACTATCTCTCCTCTTTTTCTCAACCTCTCTCTTTCCCTCCCTCTCTCTCCCTTCTCCTCCAGCGTTCACAGTGAGCACGAGATAAAAGGTTCGCTCATGATTCGAAGCACTCGCCCAACAAAGGAAAGGGAGCGAGGAATGGAAGTGAGGGAGGAGGGATGGGAGAGAGAGAGAGGAAGGGGAGGAAGGGGGAGCAGGGAGGTAAGAATAAAATCGGGAAGCAGAAAACGGACTTCGTGAGCGGCGCGTGTCCAGGTGGTCATGGGGGAGGGGGGAAGGGGGAGGGGGGAAGAAAGGTGGGAGGAGGGAAGAAGAGAAGGAAGAAGCCCCTTCAGACGTGACGGTCGGCTAAGCAAGGTAGACCAAAGCTTTCTTCCTCTCCTTTATCTAATCTCTCTCTCTCTCTCTCTCTCTCTCTCTCTTACATACACAATCTCACCCTCTCTCTCTTTCTGTAGTCCAATCTCACCCACTCTCGCCCTCTCCCCTTCGCCTATTAATTCAATTCAGCAACGTAGTCTTATATTTTGCATAAGGAAATTCTGACACACGATTCCTTTTCTCTTCCCGCAGGTGAGAACGGCAACCTGTCCCCTTTACCTGGGAGCAGAGGCGCACTGGACAGGTAAATATATATATGCAATTAATCTCTCGTCGCCCACCTGACCCTGGCCTCCGCCTTAACCCTCGCCCCTGCCTGGCCGAGGGGTGCGTCGAGGCCCTGTGTTTGATAACCTGAGCGTGTGTGTATTAATGAGAGTGGCCCGCCGATAGGTCTTACGGCGGACAATGGGAAGGTGAACGAGTATACCTGCGGCTAATGCGATGTGAATACGATAACTCTTGCCACTGACAATCTCACCGCTGCCACCAGTGTGTTAAGTTCGTGGGATCTGGTTATGAAATCTGTCACTTTGTTACGCTACTATAATGACCGGTACTACTGTGGGTTCTACTACTACTACTACTTCTACTACCACCTCTACTTCTACTACTACTACTACTACTACTACTACTACTACTACTACTGCCACCACCACCACCATCATAACCTGCCAGCCCTGTCACCACGCAAGGGCCCAAGTTCGGTTGACACAATGCACCACACTCTCCAAGTTTTCCTCTCAGCCAAGTTTTCCCTTCGCCCTCCCAATATTTAGATGACAAATAACTCTCTCTCTCTCTCTCTCTCTCTCTCTCTCTCTCATAAATATTTAGTGAAGAAGATGCGTCACCTTAATCATATCAGTAATTTAAAGCTGATCCAATGTCACGTCTCTGGAAATTGAGTTAAGCAAATAAGATGAAAGCCAAACAGAATAAATAAAGATCAGGAATAAATTAGACGCAAGTGCAGATGAAAAAACCGGATGCCCCAGTTGCGGAATAAGTAAAAAAAAAAAAAAAAAAAGAGGGAAGAAAAAAGGAACATGAAATAAGAAGGAATAATGCAGGAGCGAAGGGGAAGAGGATGAAGGTGATATGTGTATTTGACAGGTGGAGGTGAAGTGGGGTGTGGGGCTGAGCCTGTCCTCTCCCAAATCACTTTAACCAGGAAAAAAATGAACGTGACCCCGGGAAAGTGTCTCCGGCCTGGCATAAGTTAAGCATTACACGAAGATTTTTTCCTCTCTTTTCTTTTTCTTTCCTCCAAACTTACAACTCAATTTTGTGACTACACGCCGCAAGGAAAGAGGGAAGGAAAGAAGGAGGAAAGAGATGAGGGAGAGAAGAGGGAAGAGAAAGAGGGAGGGGAGGGGAGGGGAGGGGAACGGATACACGGATGAGGGAAGGGAAGCAGAAAGAAGAATGAGGGAAGAGATTAAAATTGGACTCACCGAAAAGGACGCTGGGATACAATATTTACGTAACAATAAAGGTTGACTCGGCGAAAATAATAAATGACTGAAATGCAACGAAACATTCATAAGGAAAGGAAAACGTGGAGCAGCACCGGCGGGCGATGACGGCGATATATAAATTCAACCAACGAAATATTTCCCCGGGCGTTAAGGGACCGACGAGGCTTCAAACTTGTCAGAAAAATCATGCCGAGTTAAAACACTCAACTTAAACTTGGTTACGGTTTAATGAGCTCTTCCTTCCTGATTAAAGATGATATTCGGTGCGTGCCTAGAGGTCCGGGTTTTACGAAGAACTTAGAAGAAAAAAGTGACAGCGTAATCCTTCACAGAAAATTATTAGCTTTTTTTTTTTTTTTTACGTCTATGCCCATAGCGCCGGTAGGCTTGAGGGGCCTGGATGGTATTCGGCCCCAGCCCGTCATGGCGCAAGCAAGTGTTTATAGTGGCGCCATCTTCTCTTGGCTCATGCTGCCCCGCGGAACTCGTTCTTGATTCACTTGAACGGTTTCCTCTAGAGTCCGGGTTGATGGACATCATGTGGGTAGTTTTAAGCCACTCGGCGGTGATTGAAAAATCCGAGGTGGTGGCGTGGGTATTCGAACTCGCGTCGTCCATCACGCGGTGAATGTGGGCCCAGCACGCTACCACTCAGCCACCGCCTACCCTATCATTATTATTATTATTATCATTATCATTATTATTATTATTATTGTTGTTGTTGCATCAGAGAGAGAGAGAGAGAGAGAGAGAGAGAGAGAGAGAGAGAGAGAGAGAGAGAGAGAGAGAGAGAGAGAGAGAGAGAGAGAGAGAGAGAGAGAGAGAGAGAGAGAGAGAGAGAGAGAGAAGGGGGGGTGGGGGGCAGCATCCAGACAGGTGTTACAGGTGAGCATCACGACTCACCGTCACGCCTCCGAGGCTCATTTATTCCAGGCATGGCAAAGGTACCCCCCTGAACCCCCTTCCCCCCACTCCCCCCATCCCCGCTCAAAGGTTACCAAGAAGCACATATATTAATTTTATGGCCTTGCCTCGAATTCCTCACAGCTCCCTTGACGCCTTAATTTTTACGTTCTTTATTTTACGTTCTTTTTACATTATTCATTCTCCTCTCCAGGTAGTCATGTGTGTGGTTAGGCTTTTCTCTCTACGGAAAACTGAACAAGAATAGAAAGGTAACAAACATCACGCGCTCTTCGTATATATAAAGTATGAAGGAGAACATGCCATCGAACTACCATTTTCTTTATAAAGCCACGTCTGACCTCTCTTGAAAGACCAAAGGCGAGAGGATATACATACGAAGGACTTAATGAAGGAATTGATGGAGTTTGCAAGTGAAAGCAGTGAAAGAAAAAATCTACCGCTTAAATCTACCATTATGGTGTTAAGCGATATAAGGAATGAAAGCGTGATGATACTAATTAACTCCTGCATTAGAAAATTGAGCATATAACGATTAGGTGAAATGGATGATACTAATTAGCCCCTGCATTAGAAAGTTGAACTATAAGGATTAAGTGAAATGGATGAAGGCGTGATGATACTAATTAACTCTTGCATTAGAAAGTTGGACAGCAAAAGGATTAGCTAGAATTAATTTTTTTTCCTTTATTAAAAGACGAATAAATAAACTCAAGTCTGTAGAAGAGAAAAAAATCAGCTAAATTAATGTGTTGGACCTATTCTCGTGTCTCTTCCGTTTGTGTTGAGCCTTAAGTCAGGGGAGAGTAAGGGTGCGTCTCCCTCAGCTTCCATTCCGCCACTCAGGTGAGGGCTGCCTGCTACCCGCTACCTGCTGCCTTCACTTCCTTCATTATTCAACCTCATCACCTTTCCTTTCCTTGCCAGTTCCTCCTTTTTCCAGATTTTCTCTTTTTCTTTTTTTTATTTCCTGCTCTGCTTTTTTTCTTTTCTCTTTTGGCTAATTTTGCTGTTCTGTCTTCCTTCCCTTCTTCCTTCCTTCCTTCCTTCCTTCCTTCCTCCTCTTCATTATCTCCTTGCCCCATCTCTTTCTCTCCCTCCTCATTTCCTTCTGCTATACCTCCTCTTATATTTCAATCTCTTTCTCTTCTTCATCTTTCCAATCTTCTCTCTCTTCTCATCTGTTCCTTCCCTGCTCTCTTTCAATTCTTCTTCCCTTATTCTCTCTCTCTCTCTCTCTCTCTCTCTCTCCTCCATCTTCTTCGTCACCCCACCTTCTCTTCCTTCCTTACCTAGTTCCATCTTTCCTCCCCTCCTCCCCTCCTCCCTCCTCCCCCTTTCCCTACCTCCTTCCCTTCCTCCATTCCTTCCTGACCTCCCTCTCTCTCTCCCTCTCTACCTCCCTCTCTTCTTGCTGGAATCCAGGTTCTTTAAATTGACCACGACACGAGACAGTCACTCTTTGTAGGAGGAAGAGGAGGAGGAGGAGGAGGAGGAGGAATGGAGAAGAGAGGAGGAAGGAGGGAGGGGGAGGAGGGAGAGAAAGTTGAGAAGGAACGACTTGAAGCTACAGAAAATGTGGAGTGAAAGGAAAAGGAAAAGGAAAAGGAAGAGGAAAAGGAAGAGGAAGGAAAAGGAGATGAAGGAAAGGAGCAAGGGCGATTCAGGAGGAGGAGGAGGAGGAGGAGGAGGGAGAGGGAGAGTACGAGTTGGAAGATTTATCATGTGAGAGAGAGAGAGAGAGAGAGAGAGAGAGAGAGAGAGAGAGAGAGAGAGAGAGAGAGAGAGAGAGAGAGAGAGAGAGAGAGAGAGAGAGAGAGAGAGAGAGAGAGAGAGAGAGAGAGAGAGAGAGAGAGAGAGAGAGAGAGAGAGAGAGAGAGAGAGAGAGAGAGAGAGAGAGAGTTCAAAGGCTACTGACCAGCTCATTTCTTCTTTGCTCTTGATACCTCGGGCCGGAAACATGAGGGTCAACATTGGGAATTTTACATCTATTCAAACTCCTTCCTTTTTCACGCTTTGTCTGTCTGTCGCGACGAAACTGGGGCGTGAAGAGAAGGAAGGAAGGATCAAAGAAATATATATAGCGTGCAGTTTCTCGTATTATCTTTGTCTTTTTTTTATACAAGATTTTTCACTCGGTAGAATTATGAGCCCTAAATCTCTCTCTTTCTCTCCCTCTCTGACTTTTATTGTGATGTTGGGAAAGTTAGAGAGAGAGAGAGAGAGAGAGAGAGAGAGAGAGAGAGAGAGAGAGAGAGAGAGAGAGAGAGAGAGAGAGAGAGAGAGAGAGAGAGAGAGAGAGAGAGAGAGAGAGAGAGAGTTGAAAAGAGGCTCAAGAATGATAAATGTAGTGAGAGAAAGAGAAATGGATTGGCAGTATACAGATAAACTACAGGAAATATCTAGTAACACAAAAATAATAGCAATAAAACACACATACACACATAGAGAAAGAAAATAATAAAGAACGAAGGGAAGAAAGATATAGATAGATAGATAGATAGATAGATGAATAGGTGCTAGGTAAAAACAGAAAGAAAAAAGAAAAAGAAAGAAAAGGAGTGCAATAAAAGAGGTAAAATAAAACAAAATCTATAAAAAAAGGAAATATAAAACAAGGAAAAGTTAAATAGATAGATAGATAGATAAATAGGTGCTAGGTATAAACAGAAAGAAAGAAGAAAGAAAAAGAGTGCAATAAAAGAGATAAAATAAAACAAAATCAATATAAAAAATGGAAATATAAAAAAAGGAAAGAAAGATAAAAATAGATAGATAGATAAATAGATAAATAGGTGCTAGGTATAAACAGAAAGAAAGAAAGAAAGAAGAAAGAAGAAGAGTGCAATAAAAGATATAAAATAAAACAAAATCAATATAAAAAATGGAAATATAAAAAAAAGAAAGAAAGATAAAAATAGACAGATAGATAAATAGGTGCTAGGTATAAACAGAAAGAAAGAAAGAAAGAAAAAGAAAGAAAAAGAGTGCAGGAAAAGAGGTAAAATAAAACATAATTAAATATAAAAAAAGGAAACATAAAAAAAGGAAAAGTTAAATAGATAGATAGATAGACAGATAAATAGTTGCTAGGTATAAACAGAAAGAAAGAAAGAAAAAGAAAGAAAAAGAGTGCAGGAAAAGAGGTAAAATAAAACATAATTAAATATAAAAAAAGGAAACATAAAAAAAGGAAAAGTTAAATAGATAGATAGATAGACAGATAAATAGTTGCTAGGTATAAACAGAAAGAAAGAAAGAAAAAGAAAGAAAAAGAGTGCAGGAAAACAGGCAAAATAAAACAAAATCAAATATAAAAAAAGGAAACATAAAAAAAGGAAAAGTTAAATAGATAGATAGATAGACAGATAAATAGTTGCTAGGTATAAACAGAAAGAAAGAAAGAAAAAGAAAGAAAAAGAGTGCAGGAAAAGAGGCAAAATAAAACAAAATCAAATATAAAAACAGCCCCAGCCCCAAAAAGGAAAGAAACTCGGCCGGCGGAAAGCAAAAACTTCGGGCAGCGGAAAAGAAAGGCAGAAAAAAAGGAACTGGAGTGACGGGCCAAGAAAAAGAAACCCTAACTTTCCACGTGACGGCTTTTATTTTCCACTTCAACACGACTCCGCAGTGCCAAGAGCAAATCAAGAGTGCCTTCCTGGGCCCTCTCACTCACCCTGACTCACTCACCCTGACTCACTCACCCTAACTTACTCACTCTCCCTTACTCACCCTGACTCTCCCTCTCTCTCTCTGACTCCACCTGACACTTACTCTCCCTCACTCACTCCCTTGCTTCCTTACTCATGGCTCCTCTCCCTGATTCACCCTTACTCACTCACTTATTCACTCACTTATTCACAGGCCCTCTAACTGACTCTCCCTCCCTCCGTCCCTCATTCCCTTACTCAATGGCCCTTTTCTTCGCTCTCCCTGACTATCTCATTCACTCACTCACTCACTCTCTCATTCACCCATTCACTCCGTCCCTCACACACTTGTCCACAAACTCACACTCATTTTACTCAATTTCAGTCTCCCACTTACTTAGTCCTCGTTCTCATTCACTCATGTATTCAGTCATTCACTCTTTAATCCCTTCCTCCCTTCCTTTCACACTTACTCACAACTCACATTTCTTATTCTAATTCATTCACTTATCTCAATTTCAGTAACTCATTTCTCATTTTCATTCATTTACTAACTCCCTCTTACACACAATCACTCATTCTCAATTTCGCTCGCCCATCTAATTCTCTTCCTAATCGACTCATTTACTAACTCACTCATTACTCAACTCTCTTTTCATTCTTATTCATCTATTTACTCTGGTTATTCCACTCGTCGACTTTTTTTCTTTTTTCTGCATTTCTCTCAGTCTGATATTCCTCTTCTTTCTTTCTAACTTTTTTTTCTCCCTCTCCCTCCATCTTTCTCCCTTCTCCACCTCGTTATGTTATTCTAAGTCTGATAATATTTCTTCTTTCTCTCCCTCACCCAATTATTCTTTCTCCCTTTCCCTTGCTCTCTTTTTCCTTTCTCCCTCCTCGTTATATTATGCCCCCTTTGTCCTGTCTTCTCTTCCCTCTCTTCCCAAACCCTTCCATTCCCTCCTTCCTCTGCCTTCCATTCTTCACAAGTTCTCCGCCGCTCGCCCTCTCTCTCCCTCCCCTCCCCTCGTTACCTCATTTTCCCCTTCACATCACCTCTTTTCCTAGCTAATTTTCCTTACTTAACCTGTCGACAGCGCTCACGTTTCCCCTCTCCTGTTTTCTACCTTCCATACCAATATTTTTTTCTCCCTTCGTATCACTGCCTCCCTCTCCCTCTCTCTCTTCCCCTCCCTCTCAGCTTCTCTCTCCCTCCTCTCCCTGATTCCTCCCTCTCTCTCCCTGCCTGCATTTCTCTCCCTTCATCCCGTCTATCTCAAAGTCAGGAGTAAAAAGCATCAAACTTGACAGAACGGAAGAGAGAGAGAGAGAGAGAGAGAGAGAGAGAGAGAGAGAGAGAGAGAGAGAGAGAGAGAGAGAGAGAGAGAGAGAGAGAGAGAGAGAGAGAGAGAGAGAGAGAGAGAGAGAGAGAGAGAGAGAGAGAGAGAGAGAGAGAGAGAGAGAGAGAGAGAGAGAGAAAAGAGAGACTTGCATCTTCCTCTCCATTACTTCATTAGGAATATCCCATCCGTCATCAATTTCCATTTGGAGGTGAAAGAAAGAAAGAATATTTTGTCTTCAGGCGAATGCAGGAGGAGGAGGAGGAGGAGGAGGAGGAGATGGAGGTAGGAGACAAAAAAGATGAGGAGGAAGACGAAGACGCGAGGGAGGAAAAGGAACGGAAAGGAAAAAGAAAAGAAAAGGAAGGAAACGAGAAGGAAAAAAATATGGGAAAGATCTTAAAGCAAATACGTATCAAGGCAAGAAAGATGAGAGAGAGAGAGAGAGAGAGAGAGAGAGAGAGAGAGAGAGAGAGAGAGAGAGAGAGAGAGAGAGAGAGAGAGAGAGAGAGAGAGAGAGAGAGAGAGAGAGAGAGAGAGAGAGAGAGAGAGAGAGAGAGAGAGAGAGAGAGAGAGAGAGAGAGAGAGAGAGAGAGAGAGAGAGAGAGTCGTGTTTTTCGTCGAGCCGTGAAGTTCCTCCGGTCACGACTGAGTGCTGACGACCGTACCCGAGAGAGAGAGAGAGAGAGAGAGAGAGAGAGAGAGAGAGAGAGAGAGAGAGAGAGAGAGAGAGAGAGAGAGAGAGACGAGAGACTAGACTAGACTAGACGAGACGAGACGAGAGCGAACGAGAGAGAGAGAGAGAGAGAGAGAGAGAGAGAGAGAGAGAGAGAGAGAGAGAGAGAGAGAGAGAGATGAAGACTGAGTGCGGGAGATAAATGGTGTTCCGCTGAAGGAGAGGAGGAGAACAACGGAGGGAGGGGAGGAGGGGGAGAGAAAATGGTAGGGAAGGAAGAAGGAAGGAGGAGGGGGAGGAGGAGACTCTGTAGGCAAGCAGAAGGGAAGTTAAGATTAAGTGCATGATTATTGTGGCGAGGAGGAGGAGGAGGAGGAAAGCGGAGAGGAGGAAGGGTCAGAGGTATATAGAAAGGATAAAGAGAAGGGAGGAAGAGTTGGAGTGGATATAGAGAGAGGAAGGGAGAGAGGGAGGAGAGAGAGAAGGAGGAGGAAGAGGAAGGAAGAGACAGGATAAAGGAAGGGTAAAGAGGAGACAGAAAAAGAGACAGTAAGTATGGAGAGAAGATTAATAGTATAGGAGAGAGAGAGAGAGAGAGAGAGAGAGAGAGAGAGAGAGAGAGAGAGAGAGAGAGAGAGAGAGAGAGAGAGAGAGAGAGAGAGAGAGAGAGAGAGAGAGAGAGAGAGAGAGAGAGAGAGAGAGAGAGAGAGAGAATGACGGATATTTATGTAATGCAATAAGTCATGGCAAACATCGTCTACCAAACAAAGATGAAGGGCCGCAGAATCACTGTCAGGGTATTTTTTTCACCTGTTAATAGGAGGAAGAGAGAGTGGCTCGGTCCAAGGCCATGCTCGGTCCCCCTTGTGTCTAGGCCGAGAGTGAGAGTTTGGGATTAAGAGAATTAGATAAAAAAGCAAATATTATTCCATCTCTTATTCCTGATCATTATTAAAGCTTATTATTATTAATGATATTTCTTTTTTTTTTCACTTCAATCTTTCAGTATTCAGCAAGGACCTTTATTCTTTATTTGTTTGTTTTCCTCTTCACGTATATGGTATGAATATATAAAATAATAGTTATTTAATTATATAACTCACTCAGTCTTTATAATTGCTCCCTACACACACACACACACACACACACACACACACACACACACACACACACACACACACACACACACACACACACACACACACACACACACACACACACACACACTTCATCCCTCGCCCACACTCACTTACATCCATACATACATTCACACACACACACACACACACACACACACACACACACACACACACACACACACACACACCTACACAAACACACACACACAGGAAAAAAAAAACTCTGCTAATCCCCATTTTTAATCAGACACTTTACTCCATTATCATTCCAGGCAAACACCTACACACACACACACACACACACACACACACACACACACACACACACACACACACACATATACACAACCCTAAATCCCTTTCTATATAGCACTTCCCATTCATCCCTTTCACATCCACTCCCTATCCACACCCCCTCTGCCACACCCACACCCGCACTCGCCCGGCCTCACGTCAACAACTCCACTGATCCCGTCCAGCGAGAGTTAAAGTATGAAGCCCATTCTGTCGGCTCACCATCCCATTAAACACCATTTATTACCGCCGCTGCACAATGGGGGACGCGGATGATTTAGGGGGAGACGATTCGTTTCAGCATCAGGACACCTCGACCCGAACCCTGTACCCCCTGCCCCCCGTCTCCGCCCCCGTCGCTACTCCCCTCCCTTCCCCACATCCAACGTAGGGCAGAGAGAGAGAGGTAGAGAGGGGGAGATCAAGTGCTGGGTTGAAGGTGATTCTTTGGTGGTCTTGTGTGTTCTTTTTAGATCTTGTTATTTCTTCCTGTTTTCTTGTTCCATGGTTGTTTTTTTCGTTTTCTTTATATTCTGTTCTCGTTGATCTTTTTCTTTCTTTCTTTTTCTGTCGTTTTCTTTGTTCAGTGTCTCGTTTTCTGTCTTGTTGTTTCTTCCCGCTTTCTTGTATCCTCGTTTCATTTCCTTCTCTTTTTTCTGTCTTCACAAATCTATGTTTCCTTTATTTTCTCTTTTAACTCTTCTGTTCCTCTATGTGTCTTGTTCGTCCCTTGTTTCTTGTTACTTATTTATAATTCTTTTTTTTAATAACCTTTCTTTCGCTTCGACCGCTCCCCTCTGCCTCCTCCTCTCCCTTGTCATTCCTCCATGCTTATCCGTCTCTCCTTTCTCTCTTTTTTTCATATCTTGCCATCCATCCCTCCGCCCTTAAGACTTCTGGGAAAAGAAAAGATTTAAGCATCACAGTTTCTCTTTTAATTTCCTCTTCCACGCTACCACCACCTATTCCTTTCGTATCCTTGGTTATTCCTCTTCATCCCCAAGCCACGAAGCACCACATGATAAAGGAGATAAGAAAAACAGGAGGAACATCGACATCTCCTTTTACTCCGCCTGTTTCCATTACTCTTCTTTCAATATTTGTTTCCCATCCTCCTCTAGTTCCCGGTAAGAGGAAGAGGAGGAGAAGGAGATGGAAGAGGAAAGAAAAATAAGAAAGAGAAAGTTAAAAGAAACATGCGAAAAGGAAGGAGTGAACATAGAGTAAAATGAATACTTGGAAATGGATAAAAGAAAGGAAAGAAAGAAGAAAAAGGAGGAGAGAGAGAAATTAATGTGCGGAGGGAAGCAAGGGAATTTGGGGAGAAGAAAGGAAGGAATAAGGCAGAAGGTAGGGAGAAGGAAGAAAGGTGAGGAGAAGAAAGGAAGGAGGAAGACAGGAGATGAGGAGAAGGCAGGAAAGAGGGGAGAAGAAAGGAAGGAAGGGGAACAATAAGAAATTAATGTGTGTAAATAAGCAAGAAAAGCAAGAGAGCAAGGGGAGAAAAGGAGCAAGAAAAGGGAGAAGGGACATGTTTGACAGAGGGTAGGTTGTGAGTTGGAGTGGAGTCAAGGACGGAGGTAAGGAGGGGAGAGGAATAAAAATCTGGAGGCGGAATTCGAAGTAAGGGAAGTGAGATAGTGTTTTTCCGACTTGTATCTGTTAAGAGTAAGTTGAGGTAGGTGTTATTGGTATTATATACGAGGAGGAGGAGGAGGAGGAGAAGGAGGAAAGGAAATACGAGAAATAGAACGTCTGATAAAAAAAAAACTTGAAAAGGAGGAGGAAGAAGTGGCGAGGAGAAGGAAAAAGGAGAATTGGAATGGGAATAAAACTGAAGAGAGGGAGGAGGAAGAGCAATAGGAGGAGAAGGAAGAGCAATAGGAGGAGGAGGAAAAGGTGAAGGAGGAAGAGTAGGAGGAGAATAGAAAATACGAGGAGAAGAAACAGAAGAATAAAAACAGAAAGAAATGCAAGGAAAAGGATGAGGAAGAAGAGGAGAACGAGGGAAGGGAATGAAAAAAGGAAACAGGATACACTAAGAAAAAAGACAGAGAAAAGTGGTCTTTGCGGAGAATATTTAAAAGCGAATAATACATAGAAAAAAAAAAAGAAACTGATATATAGACACATGAAGCAGAGACAGACAGACCAACCCTCAGACAGACAGACAGGCAGACAGAGACATACAGAGACATATACACATACATACATACATAAGAACAGACATAATAGACCATCAAAGCCAGAGATGATGAGAGAGAGATACAGAGATGATGATGAGAGGAAAGGGACACACACACACACACACACACACACACACACACACACACACACACACACATGCAGGTCTCGTCTCTGCTGGCCACGCTCATGTTTGCCTAATGAGGTCTCGCAGGTCATCCCTTGTTAGGCGGGGCACAGGGCGGCCGCCACGCGCCCTTCAAAGCCCCTCGCTCCTCCTTCATCACCACCTCCTCCTCCTCTTCGTCGATCTCTCACATCCTGCTTTGCCCTATTTCCCTATGTTTCTTTTTTTTATACTATTTCAGCTTTTATTCCTCAATCTCCTTTTCCTCATATCATCCTCTTTTTTTCCTTCTCTCATCCCCTCTTCCTCCTCCTCCTCCTCCTCTTCCTCCATCTCTCACATCCCCCTTTGCCCTGTTTCCCCATGTTCCTCCTTTTGATACTCTCACCTTTTATTCCTTTCTCCTTTTCCTCATATCCTCTCTTTCCCTTCTCTCATCCCCTCTTTCTCTTCCTCCTCCTCCATCATCTAATCCCTTCCCCCTTTATCTATTGAGTGTGTTCATTATTTGCTACTCTTTCGCTTCTTCCTCTTTATTCTCCTCTTCTTATCCTCCTCAAGCTAATCCCTTCCCCCTTTATCTATTGAGTGTGTTCATTATTTGCTACTCTTCCGCTTCTTCCTCTTTATTTTGCTTTCCCTCGTCTCATTCTCCTCTTCTTATCCTCCTCAATCATCTAATCCTCTTCCCCTTCCTTGCTCATATCATAATTCGTCACCTTTATCCTCCGTGTCTTTATTTTGTTTCTCTTATAGCAACGACTTCACCTTTTTTTTTCTTCCTCCTCCTCTCTGCCTACCTTCTCAGTATACACGGATCTAATTACCTGTTTTCAAGAGTTATTTAGCTCTGGTAAAGAAACGATAAAGACTATGAAGATGAGATAAAGTGTGTATTTTCTTAACAATATTCTTAGTAACATGATTTAGTACGAGGAAAAAAACTTGGTGAATATGAAACGAAATAGAGCTACAGTGCAATCTTCGTGGCGCCTTTAACACAACGTAAACACACACGTGAAAAGGGGATGAAAATATGAGTGTTTGAGGAAGAGTAATGAATATGATATGAACTAGAGAGAGCAGCTGTTTGTATTCTTCGTGGAACGCTTCTTAACACAGAGTAAACACACACATGGAAATAAATACGAAACTAATCAGGAGTATTCAAGGGGATAAAAATGTGTGTTGGAGGAAGAGTAATGAAAGCCTAAAAAAGGAAACAATAGAGAGAACAGAGAGAGAATAGAGAGAATAGAATAGAGAGAATAGAAATAACAGAGAATAAAGAATAGAGCATAGAAAATAGGAAATAGAACGAAAATAGAGAGAATAGAAAAGAGATAACAGAAAGAACAGAGAATAGAAAATAGAGAATAGAGAGAATAAGAGAGAGATAAAATGTATCCTTCAAGCCTCTTAACACAAGGCAAACACATAACTTGAAAATAAATACGAAACTAATCAGAAAATTCAAGTGGGTAAAAATATGTGTTAGAGGAAAAGTAATGAATATGATATGAACTAGAGAGAGAGACGGTGCTTGTATTCCTTGTGGCTCGTTTTACACAAGGCAAACACACTTGAAAATAAATACGAGACTAATCAGAATATTCAAGTGGGTAAAAATATGTGTTAGAGGAAAAGTAATGAATATGATATGAATGTACCTCCCCACGGACAAACAACAAGGGCAAGTGGGCTGTTTGCTTACCTGGCCGTGTTTGCTCAAAAGGAGGCGGGTAAACACAGGTACACAACTACAGGTGGGCTTAATTAAATTCTAGAGATAAAATCGTGTTGACGGGAGTTTATTAATTTAGTTTTCGCGTTAAGTTCCCTCTCGTTGATGTTCTCCAGGGAATCTTTACTCGCTGTGTATTATAAGTGGTTTACTTTGCGTTAGAGAAAAAAAGTTGTATTATTCAGCCTCTTCGCATTTCCCAGGAGCGGTTTTGGGGAGTAATTAGTTTTTACTTTTTTTTTTTTGCTTTTTTTTTTAGTTTAGAGAAGATGGAGGATTATTTTTATTTTTTATTTTTATTTTCCCTTTTTTCTACTTTTTTCCTCTTCTTCTTCTTCTTCTTCTTCTTCTTCTTCTTCTTCTTCTTCTTCTTCTTCCATTGCCTCATACTCCTCAGCCTCTTTCACCTATTATCATGTTCTCGTTACACTTATCATTATCATCATTATTACTAGAAAGAAACACACACATATAAGTAAGCAAACAAAAAAAACAGCAAACGAACACACACACACACACACACACACACACACACACACACACACACGAGGCCTTGCAGGTGGGTCGGGTCTCAATGCAAGCTTCCCCTTAACACCTGAAGATCCATAGCCAGGTACCCGAAGCCACATTACCGACAGTCCTCCTTTAACCCGGGGCGATAATCAGGAACATTACACGCCGCGGTCTGGTCTTGGGAACTAGGAAGACAGGAGACGGTGAGAAGGAGAGAAAGACGGAAGGAGAGAAAGACAGAAAGATGGAGTATTATTGTTTTCCATCCAATAAGAAGAATCATATAAAGTAGACATGGCAATAAGAGATAAGAGACGGGAAATACACGAGACAGGGAGAACAAAAAGGTGGAGTTTGAGACCGTATTACTGTTTTCCCTGTAGAGAGACAGAGAGACAGACATTCGAGTAACCCCACAAGTAAAACAGAAAAATATGGGTTTGAGGATTAGAAAGGAGACAGAAAGGACAAAAGGAGAGATACATAAACACAGCATGCAAGTTAAATAGGATGATCAGAGTTTAAGAAGTAGGAAAAAGAGGAGACATAGACAAAAAGACAGACATACAAACGACCTTAGCAATTAAACAGGAGTATCAGGACCTGAGAAATAGGGAGAAGAGGAGACAGAGAAAATAACCGTAAGACAGACAAACGAATAATCAAACTTAAACAGAACGATGTAAACTTAAGAACAATAATACACAATAGAACACAATACTGGGGACTAATTTGGGTCAAGGATTAAGAACGGGAATAGACAGTCAGAAGGACGGAGGGATGAAAGGCTGCAATAGAAACAGACAAACGAATAATCAAACTTAAACATAACGATATAAACTTAAGAGCAATAATACACAATAGAACACAATACTGGGGACTATTTTGGGTCAAGGATTAAGAACAGGAATAGACAGTCAGAAGGACGGAGGAATGAAAGGCTACAATAGACCGGACAATCCCTTTACAATCCCCTCCTCCTCCTCCTCCTCCTCCTCCTCCTCCTCCTCCTCCTCCTCGCTCTCCACGGTCATTAAGGATGTAAGTGTCCTCAATCTATCATGCCCTAATTGCCCCATTATCTATCAGGTGCAGGATCTTGCATTCGTGAGATTTTAGGCGGGATAATCCAGAAATTTTATTCACCCAACTCTTCCGCCTCGTCTTCTACCTCCACCGCCGCCACCACAACCATCACGCCCTCCTCCTCCTCCTCCTCCTCTTTCAAGGCCTTGGGGTGTGCCTTGTGTTAGCGAAGATTAATGATACAATTTGAACTTTTTTCGCCGGTGCTATATTAAATTCATGGCTTTTTCGTGTTGGATAATGTTCACTTGAGGAATGAGACTCACCCTCCGCCACCACCACGGAAACAACAACAACAACAACAACAAGAGCAACAAGAGTCCTACCACTATGCCACCTTTACTACCAAAAACACCAACGCCGCCATTACTAACAACTACAACAACCCTACTACCATTGCCCTCATTACCACCACCACTACCACCACACCCCATTTCCACCACCAATACCTCCCCCCTTTAACACCACCACAACTTTTACCTCCATCACCAACACTACTTTCACCACCACTACCACCACCGAGGAAAGGAGGTTCTACAAGGCATTCACCACCACTACCACCACCACCACCACCACAACCCCTCACACTATTTAAATCCCCAGACCACAATTCATGCACCCCATTCCACTCTCAAACCGATACCAAACCAATTCACTGATAAGATTTTTCCCCTGACCAAAATAATATCAAAAGGGTCTTAGGGGAAGGAGAATCTGTAGTGGAGGAGGAGGAGGACGAGGAGGACGAGGCAGCACGGGTCACTATGCCTTCCTCGCGCCCTGAATATCAAGCCAGTCTTAGCCCCACTCCGACAGTCCAACACAGGCATTGTCAGCGCCCAAACCAAACTATATTCTCTACAATAATCCGTTTTTCTCTAATACCAAATAGTAAAAGATATTTCTCCTGTGTGGTTTGCTAAAATCCCATCTTTTTTTTATACCAGTCCCAAACACAATACAAGGGGTCGTATCATAAGACATCCCGTCGCCCAAGAACACATATTTGACAAGGCTTTCGTAGGAGTTGTATGCATTTCCAGGAGTAGTTTTATGACCATGGTGCTAGTCTGACCCTTCTTCCGTACCGTGAAACTACAGAAACACTCATTAGAACCCGACTTACCCCTTCTTTGACCTTTAGAAATAGTTGGTGTGAGAAGCGAAAGTGTCGGATAATACCAACCAAGGAGTTTTCGTAGTATTTTGTGTTTGGTGGCATGGAGAGCTTACACACTTGAGATACTGGACGATGAAACTGGCCCTTAGTGACCCTGAAGGCGGAGGACCTGGCGGTGTGTGACTCAAGCGTATTCCTTCCACAGTCTCTTGCGGCCTTTTACAGGTGAGCCATTTTTTCCGCACCTCTCACCCTCGCTTCCCGCCGCAAAAAGGGTAGTAAATAGCAACATATGAAAATTCCTTCCAGGTGCCGGCAAGACATGTGTGTGTGCGTGTGTGTGTGTGCTTGTGTGTGTCCGTGCGTGTGTGCTTGTGTGTGCGTGTGTGCTTTCAGAGGGGTGGCGGTGTTAATTCCTCATTTTCAAGCGTAGGTGATGATGGTGGTGATGATATAGTGAGGAGGTGGTGAGGTGGTGGTAGTGGTGGTTGTGGGGTGATTACAAGGCAGTGCAATGGTGGTGGTCTGAGGTAATGATGGGGAGATGGTGGTGAAGGTAATGGTGGTGAACTAAGTATGAGTGGTGAGTTTGTAGTGATAGTGAGGTCATGATTAGGTAATGAAACAGAACACAAGTAAAGTAAAAGCGTACGATAATGGTGATGAGCTAAGGTGATGGTGATGAACTAGGGATGAGGAGATGGTGAAGATGATGATGATGATGATGGTTGGGTGGTGATGATAAGGCAATGAAACAGAAGATAATAGTGTAGTGAAAGTAAAAGTGTAGGATAATGGTGATGAATTGGAAATGGAGGTCATGATGGTGAACTAGGGATAAGGAGATGGTGAAGATGGTGATGATGATGACTGGGTGGTGATGATAAGGCAATGAAACAGAAGATAATAGTGTTGTGTAGTGTGGAAATGGAGGTCATGATGGTGAACTAGGGATGAGGAAGAGATGGTGAAGATAGTGATGATGGTTGGGTGGTGATGACAAGGCAATGAAACAGAAGATAATAGTGTAGTGAAAGTAAAAGTGTAACATAATGGTGATGAATTGGAAATGGAGGTAATGATGGTGAAATAGGGATGAGGAGGAGGCGGTGATGAGGGTTTGGTAATGATGGTCCGGTAGTGATGAGCATGAATACATCACCACTCACTCCACGTCACACGCATATTCATCACCTCCAAAAATTTGCCCCTCGCTTGAATTTCGCCTGAACGAGAATGTCCGCCCCGCGCTGAATATTGCACGGCGACCAGAAAATTAAATGGTAGAATGTTGTCCCTTGCTTCTTTACCCATCCATCTTCCCTGTGTGTGCGTGTGCGTGTGTGTGCGTGTGTGTGTGTGTGTGTGTGTGTGTGTGTGTGTGTGTGTGTATTAACGCTGTCTCTCGTTTATTTATCCGGCCATATTTCATGAACGTTTGTGTGTGTGTGTGTGTGTGTGTGTGTGTGTGTGTGTGTGTGTGTGTGCTTTAGAGAGACAGAAAGAGAGAAATAAAAGATAGAGAGAGAGAGAGAGAGAGAGAGAGAGAGAGAGAGAGAGAGAGAGAGACTGCAATTTATCTTCTTTACTAAAATCTCGCTGAAATTTATAAGCGTCTTTATATTCTCGTTTCCCTTTTCATAGTTTATATAATTTCTTCCTCTCTTTTTTTTCTCATTTTCCTCAACGCATTATGCTGCTATTCCCGCGTTATTTACTCTCTCTCTCTCTCTCTCTCTTTTTTTTTAATCAAGGGTATAGTACGAAGAGGAAGTGGGTTAGTGGTGAGGTACAGGTGGGGAATAGGAAAGACAGTAGGTCTCTCTCTCTCTCTCTCTCTCTCTCTCTCTCTCTCTCTCTCTCTCTCTCTCTCTCTCTCTCTCTCTCTCTCTCTCTCTCTCTCCTTTGCTGAACGTATGCTTCTATTATCACGAGGTCAACAGTTTATGAGCGTCTACTCTGTTTTATTTTGTTTTATTACTTCTTTTTATTTTCATTTTACTTATTTATTTCTATTTTATTATATTTCATTTAATTTGTTTGAGTTAATTTCATCTTATTTATTTTTTATTGTATTTTATTTTACTAATTTTATTTTATTTTATTTTATTATTTGTATTTTACGTATTTTTTCTACTTTATTTTACATAATTTTTATTTTATTTTACTTGTTGATTATAATTTTTTTTTTTTTTTTACTTTACTTTATTGTTTATTTATTTATTTTTTTAAAGTTTATTTACTGTCTCGCTCCTTTTCTCAACTTATGCCTTTATCACGAGGTCAGCAATTTATGGTCTGTCTACTTTATTTCGCTGCTCCTTCGAGGCAGCAACACATCGCACCGCCGACGCAATGGATGAGTTATGGCATTTGCTAAACTTTGGTCCCTGGGCGGGGTTCGAGGCTTGGCACGGGTGAGGGCCACGCATTAACTCAGCCATTAACTCATCCACCCATAAGCCTAGCCAAACCCCTCTGTATTTATGAGCACGTACAGCAAAACATTGATCTTAGTTAAAACTTATGTCTTGAATGCCCTGTTTGGGTTGTTGCTTCCCTTATTCGCCATCAGATTCGTAAGCACGTAGGAGAATGGGTTATGAGTACGTGCGGGAAAACATTGATCTCAGCTAAACTTGTGTATCGAATCCCCTGTTTGCGTTGTTGCTTCCCTTATTCGTCATCAGAATCATAAGCACGTTGGAGGTGAATAGTGAAAGAAAACGAATATAGTCTAAGTTTCGTTACGTTTCTGCTATTTAACTTAATCCAGTACTGATTTTTGCTATGTTCAAAATCATATTCGTGTAAGATATGAAGTTTAGTAATCAAAGAAAGATTATATGGTTTTCATTTTAATTAACAGCATTTCTACTATACTAACTCTATCCAGTACCGTCGCTTTTTGCTGATTGTTCATTCATATCATAACAATGCAAGGGGTGAAATTGGATAATGAAAATAAAGCCTATATTGCCATTGTTGTATTGTATTTCTGTTGTATTCATTTTGCCCACTACTTTTGTTTTCCATATTCGCCACTAAAATAATAATCTTGTTAGAGATAAAGTTGAATAATAAAAAAAAAAACACGCACCTATACAGCCATCGTTTCATTGTATTTCTGCTGTATTAATTTGATCCGGTACTAGATTTTTCATTTCGCGATATCTCCATTTATTTCCCACGGTTTATGTATATATAGACTGATGCTCTCTCTCTCTCTCTCTCTCTCTCTCTCTCTCTCTCTCTCTCTCTCTCTCTCTCTCTCTCTCTCTCCGTTAAATTCCGTATAGTCGTGGATAAAATAATAATGATAAATACTCCAGCAATATAAAAGCGGTGCACGAATTCACTCCACGCTTGGGAAGTTTCAGTTTACAATGGTTGATCTTTTGCGTTACACTTACAATTTTTTCCCCTCTATAATTCCGAGTCAATCTCTTTTTCCCTCTCCCCTCCTTTCTCTCTCTCTCTCTCTCTCTCTCTCTCTCTCTCTCTCTCTCTCTCTCTCTCTCATCTACCCTTTTTCTCGCAACCTCTCATCCATTTCCCTTCCTCATCTCTCTTTCCTCTCCTCACGTTCCTCTTTTCTCTCTCTCTCTCTCTCTCGATGTTATGTGCTCTCAAACACGGTAAAAGAAAAATAGTTTATCAGTATTAAACGCGAAGAGGAAAACACGACAAGAGAACACGGGGATGTACTCGGAAAACCGTTATTTATTTTGTTATTTATTGTTGAGAGAGAAAAATCGAAGGATTACTATTTCAACATCACAGTGAAAAAGAAACGAAAAGAAACAGGAGTAAAAAGACAATTTCACAACACGGTTTAATAATATAATTGACTAAGACTTCAGAGACGCACACACGTTTTCATATTTTCTTTTCTTTTCCTATTCTTTTTTCATTTTATTCACGATTTATTTTATTGCCGTTAAATTAATAGTCTGAAAAAGCGACGTCCCTTTACTTTTTTTTTTTTTTTTTTTTTTTGCTCAAACCTCTCGGGATAGAGTGATGGATTGATTGATATCTTTTTTTTTTCCACCTAACCCGTTTCGTAAGATTTTTTTTTTCACCCCTCTTTCATTTTCCGCGTTCTGAAAAATATAAAACTCTTACAGAAATAATAATAAAAAAAATTCCTCACGACTATAAAACAGAAGAAGAAAAAAAAATTTGATCCGGGAATGGCCGTGTTGGAATCTCCGTGTGTCGAGAATTGTTCTGTCGGAAAGCTGTAATTGTGGTGTTTGTTGCGCTGCGGTGTTTGTTATTAGTGTGTGTGTGTGTGTGTGTGTGTGTGTGTGTGTGTGTGTGTGTGTGTGTGTGTGTGTGTTGCTGCTGTCCTTGTTTATATTGCTATTACTCCTCTTACTCTCTCCTCTTAGTCTCCTTAAATTGTCCTTCGTTTCCCCTCCTCAACTCCTGTCTCCTATTCTTTCTTTACTCAATCCAATTTCCTTCTCTCCGTTTTCCTTTCCACTTCTTCCACATTAACTTTATTATTATTATTGGCATTTCTACACTAAGGTTACTGCCTCTACTATTACTTTTCATATTTTCAACACTACTACTACTACTACAACAACTATTACTACAACTACTACTACTACCACCACTACTACTACTGCTACTACTACTATTACTACTACTACCACTACTACGGCCTCTTTTACTAGCGAAACTCTTATTCATTTCTATGCGTTCAGGGAAAACCAGAAACGGGGAAATTCAAATGGCATATGTTTTAATTAAATACTCAGACCACGCAGCTCCCCGGACCCTATTCTTGCAACAAATGCGAATGCGACCATAATTTTAACGTTCAAAGAGAGGACGCAGTGGATAGATAAATGGAAAAGTAAATAGATAAATAGATATATAGGTTGTCAGTCAAAAATGATAGAAAGTTAAGACAGGTTGATAGACGGTTATACCAGGAAGTTAAATTCATTAGACAGAAAAAATGTTAGATAGATAAAAAAGTAAACAGATACATAGGTTGCCGGTCAAAAATGCTCGATAGTTAAGACAGGTTGATAGACGGTTATACCAGGAAATTAAATTCAAGAGACAGAAAAAATGTTAAATAGATAAAAGAACAAATAGATACAAAGGTTGCCGGTTAAAAATGATGGACAGATTGCTAGACAGTTTTATAATGGAGTTAAATTCACGAGACACAGAGAAAAAAACCCGGAAAAATAATTAATGCAAAAACAATCGTGACATTTCTCAGTTTGAACTTTTGCAAACGACAGTAAAAGAATTTCTCTCCCCAGCACACGTGTCCCCCCCCCCTCCCCCCCCCCCACCTTTCCCCCCGAGCTGTTTGACTTGACACTGAGACTTAACCTTCACCTCACATTGGACTGTTTCGCATTGTTAGAAAATTTAGCTTACGTTTATATAAGGTCTGTGTACGTCTATGTCTGTCTGTCTCGTGTTCTTACCGTTCTCCCTTCTCATATTTTTCTTCATTTCTTCTCTCATGCTTCCTATTCTATATTTCTATCCATTTTCTATATCCGCGTTCTCCCCAGCTTTCTCTCATCTCACTTTGTTCTTCACTCCCTCTATCTTGCTTCCTATTCTTTATTCTACCCATTTTCCAATCTCGCGTCCTTCTTCCCGTTCTCTATTTTTATATTCTTTAACACTCCTATTTTTTCTCCTATTCCCTTTTTTATCCATATTCCATTTTCGTGTTTTCTCACATTGTTCCTCACTTGTTCTGTCTTCCTCCTATTCCTTATTCTAACCATTTTCCATTTTCGGATTCTCCTTACTGTTCTCTCTTCTCACTTTCATTCTCCCTCCTTCTCTCTTCCCACATTCTATATATTCAATCCATTTTTCGCCCCCCTGTTTTCCGTTCCTCCTCACCCGGTATCGTAACATATTAATTCCGCTCGGCATAAATACGATGATAATATTCGCTAAAAACACAGGTATATATAATTAAGTATTGTGATTCATGTTAAAATCTCTATACAACGAAGCCAAATAACATTCTTACTATTATTATTATTATTATTATTATTATTATTATTATTATTATTATTATTATTATTATTATTATTGTTATTATTATTATAGTCAGTGTATTTTATGTACCCAGTCAACGCGTTCGTATATGCTAAGGATAACTAATGAAGATGTGTACTCACCGAGAACTCTTGAAATTATTAACCCTCCTAATGTAGTCTGGGCATATATTAAGCAAGTCTGGAGAGAGAGAGAGAGAGAGATTACTCTCTCTCATCTATATGTATATCCTTCCTATCTCTATCTCTATCTACCGAAATATGAATGAATCTATCTATCTATCTGTCTATATATCTATTTCTCTATCCATCTATCTATCTATCCATAAATCTATATATCCATCTATCGCCATGACTAAAGAAATTTCAAGAACATCAATAAATTACCTCACCAATGAAGGACACCCCCCTCCCCCCCCCCAAAAAAAAAGAAGATAAAATTACAGCTCACACGCACTTTTCTTTCTCTCTCTCTCTCTCTGTCCTTTCCTCCACTAATCGGTAAATCTGCCTCTCGCTCCATTACCCTTTCCCCTATTTTTTCACCATAACACCATAATGCGAGGTGGAATTAGTGGCCAAGTGGGATTTTCCGGGTCGTTATACAGATCTATAATTGAGGTGCGGGCTACAAAAATCACTAGTAATTTGTTTAGCTCTAATGGAAGGGGGTAAAGGGAGTAAGTCGGCCTACAGAGAGGAAGGCTTCAATTTGTTATAGGCCTAGTCGGGGCGTGTGCAGGTGATGTATAATAAAGGAAATGCCGAAGGGAAAGGTGAAGGGGAGAGCTTACATCACTTACTTCAGGTCTTTCATTTATTACAGGTGAGATTTGGTCCGCCTGCGATAACCTGATCTTCCATAATTCATCTCTCTTACCTTTTCTGTGTATGTGGGGGTAGGGGAGGGGGAAGGGGGTAGTGTGTGTGTGTGTGTGTGTGTGTGTGTGTGTGTGTGTGTGTGTGTGTGTGTGTGTGTGTGTGTGTGTGTGTGTGTGTGTGTGTGTGTTCTTCCCTTTTATTAAGGTTTGATTTTTCAATTGGTTTTCCTTTTTCTCTCATATTTCGTTTCGTTACTTTGACGTGTTTTTTTATTTGGCTTTTTTATATATATATTTTTTTTTCCTTATCGGTCTGCGTAGTTTTGCCTTTTTTCACAAATTTCTCCACCATTCCTTCATTCCTTTCTCTCCGTCATTTATTTGAGTTTCTTCAAGTGGTATTATTTTTTCTTTTATTTTTTCATTTCCAATTTTTTTTTTATTGCGTATATCTGTATTTTCATCCTCTCTTTTTTATAACTCCTTTTTTTTCTTTTGTTACTATTCTTTGTCCCTTCACTCTAGTTGCTTCAAGTGGCTGTACCTTTTTTTATTTCTTTTATATTCCATTTTACTGAGACATTTTTTTCATATTTTTTTCACTCTTTTCATTTTTTTTCTCTGAATCTTTTATAAATGCCAGCGTATACTCAGCTCTTCACCTTGATTGTTTTTCTCATCCAATCACTTTTATCTATTTTTTTTTTCTCCTACATATTCCGAAACTCTTTTCCATGTTTCAATATTTCTTTCTTTTCCTTCAATTTTCACATTTTTTTCGATTTTTTTGTCTTCCTTTCTTCTGAGATGAATTCAAACTTTCATTAACCTCAAATCAGTAACTTCTTTTCTCTTTTCTCTATCTCCCTTTTATCCTCTCATCATATTTCTTCCATTCTTTTATTTGTCGTCTAAGTTCTTCTGGATTGTCTATCTGCCTATCTGTTTGTCTATTTCTAAGTTTGTTCCTCTGTTTCTAAGTCTCTCTCTCTCTCTCTCTCTCTCTCTCTCTCTCTCTCTCTCTGGTTTTGCTTTTGTCTGTCTCTGTCTACGGTCGTTCATATCTGTCTGTCCGTCCTTTCTCTCTTGCCACCTGCCGTAACCTTCACTCTCTCCCCTATCTACCTCTACCTTATTTACCTTTCCCGCTCTCCCTTCCCTTACTTCACCCTCTCTCTCTCTCTAGTTCTTCCTTGGGGTTACCTTGTTGCAGCCTCCGCCCTACATTCCCTCACTTTTATCTTCCCTTCCATTACTCTTGCTCGCCGCTGCCCTCAATCTCTTCTCCCATACAAGTCTGCAACGGATTTGCTCTCTTTAGTCTCTCTCTCTCTCTCTCTCTCTCTCTCTCTCTCTCTCTCTCTCTCTCTCTCTCTCTCTCTCTCTCTCTCTCTCTCTCTCTCTCTCTCTCTTTTAATTAAACATACATATATATTCACAAAACCCAAAGGTGCACTGCCGTGTGCTACCTATTCAAAAGGCATAAAGTCAATATATAAAAATTTTAAAAAAATAAATACATACATTTTATATATATATATATATATATATATATATATATATATATATATATATATATATATATATATATATATATAAATATATATATATATATATATATATATATATATATATCTATATATATATATATATATATATATATATATATATATATATATATATACACACACACACACACACACACACACACACACACACACACACACACACACACATACAGCACTGTGTCACTAATCAACTATAAGTGTTAGTGGAGTGGGGAGTGAGTTTCTCGAGTGGTGGGCCGCCAGTTTCACCTCCTGAGTGTTCATCCCCTGGACGTGAGCGACGGTGGCCGTGAAAACATTCAACATTCGGGAGACCCGACCCACAAAGATGCGTTGGTGCTGGCTGGTGCGGGAATGTGGCACCTCCACTGCGTCACCACGGGATAGCACCTTTCTCTGTCCCGCGTGGTGACTCTCGGAGGTTGACGTAGGGCCGCCAGGTGTGTATTTGTATGTGTTTGTGAGGTTCAAGAAGGAAACTGATGCATGAGTATGAGTCTCTCTCTCTCTCTCTCTCTCTCTCTCTCTCTCTCTCTCTCTCTCTCTCTCTCTCTCTCTCTCCTCTTTTTCTTTCCTTTCTAATTTCCTTCCCTCAATGTCCCCTTTAACCCTTCTTTCCTGTCTCCCTCTCTTTATGACTTCCTTTCTTTCCTTCTTCCATGCCTTTCTCCTTTTTTCCTCTCTCCTTACTGCCTTCCATTTTTCCCTCCTTCCATCCCTCCATCTTTCTCTCTTCCTATCTATCATCTATCACACTATCTAGCATTAGAGAATAAGAACGTAAGGAGTCCCTTTATACCTTCCCTTTTTCCCTAACACCATCCCTCCCTTCTTTCCTCCTCCCTTCCCTCCTTCCCTCCACGCCCCACCAGCACCTTCTCTCGAGGCCTAAACATTCTCATATCCTAATTGTCTTTCCATTATCGATGCGAGAAATGAAGGGAGTGAGAAAACGAGGCGAGGAAGGGAGAAAAAGGCGGCCTCATTCCACCCTCCCTTCATCCCTCCCTCCCTCCCATTTTTCCCTCCCTCCGAGTAGCTGTCATTACCTCCGTCGCTGGAGACTCCCCGAGGAGACTCCCTTAACTGCTGGGCCCAAAGGAGGAGGAGGAGAAGGAGGAGGAGGAGGAGGAGGAGGAGGAGGAGAGCATCGCCATAGAAGGAGAGGCGCATTAGAATCAGGGTAACACGCAAAGAGTCTGTGATTGACGTGTGTGTGTGTGTGTATGTGTGTGTGTGTGTGTGTGTGTGTGTGTGTGTGTGTGAGAGAGAGAGAGAGAGAGAGAGAGAGAGAGGTCGGGGGGGGAGGTGAACAGTGCGGAAACATTAAGATTATTGGTTTCCCTTGACACACACACACACGCACACACACACACACACACACACACACGTACACAGACACACGCAATACCATGATCGTTCGGCGAGTGTTTCTAGAGCGTGAGTGTTGCAGACTGATTTTTTTTTTTTTTTTTTTTTTTTTTTTACGTCGTTGCCTGTTGCGCCGGTAGGCATCTTCCTGGTGGGGCCTGATGGTCGGCCCAAGGCTTCTTCCAGGTGGGGCCTGATGGTCGGCCCAGCCCGTTCTGGCGCAGGCGAGTGTTTATAGTGGCGCCATCTTGCATTGGCTCATGCTGCCCCCCGGAACTCGTTCTTGATTCGCTTGGACGGCTTCCTCTAGAGTCCGGGTTGATGATTGGTCTTCAGGACAGCATGTGGGTAGTTTTAAGCCACTCGGCGGTGACTGAAAAATCCGAGTGGTAGCGTGGGGATTCGAACCCGCGTCGTCCATCACGCGGTGAATGTGAGCCCAGTACGCTACCAGTTCGGCCACCGCCTACCCTTTTGTTGCTTCCGGCGGAGTATTGCACAGACCGGCTCGTTTTCATTAACCTTTTGTCGACCTGCGGGGTAAATTTGTCAACCTTTTTTTTATTCCGGGTCATTTGTGTTTACCTGTGTGTCTGTGTACCTGTCTAGTTCACCATTTTCTGTTGTCTAGGTTTTTGTATGGCTTGTCTGTCTGTCAGTCTGTTTATTGTCTGTTCTTTTTCATCTGTCTGTGCCTCTGTCTGTGTGCCTCTTCCTCTGTGCGTATGTCTGTCTGTCTCTCTGTTGCATATCTGTTTATTTGTCTGTCTGCCCCTTTGTCTGTTTAGTTTTGCGTTTGCTTAAATGTCTGTCTGTCTGTCTGTCTGTCTGTCTGTGTTTGTCTATGTGAATGTCTGTCCCCCCTCCTCTCTCTCTCTCTCTCTCTCTCTCTCTCTCTCTCTCTCTCTCTCTCTCTCTCTCTCTCTCTCTCTCTCTCTCTCTCTCTCTCTCTCTCTCTCTCGAGAACCAACACCGACACAGGTGCAAGAGCCTTTCATGTATTAGCTCCTAAATTACGGAACCAACTACCGAATGAAATAAAAGACTCTCATAATCTGACCACATTAAAATCAATTCTTAAAAATAAGCTGTTGACCTCTGCATGAATGTATTATCTACTTTACTGCCTTCTGTATATTCTATCATGTATATTTAGATGTATAATACACCATGTATATTTATATGTATAACCTACCATGTATATTTAGATGTTTAGAATAACCACTTTTTAGTGGAAATAAAAGTTTATTATTATTATTATTATTATTATTATTATTATTATTATTATTATTATTATTATTATTATTACTCTCTCTCTCTCTCTCTCTCTCTCTCTCTCTCTCTCTCTCTCTCTCTCTCTCTCTCTCTCTCTCTCTCTCTCTCTCTCTCTCTCTCGATACGCCTCTTATCTCCATCCAATTCTCTTTTCCTCCGCCGCCACCACACCACCCTCCTCTCCCCCCCCTCCCTACGACCACCTCTGTGTTTATGAATTATAGATTGACACTTCGATCTCTCCTTCGCCGTCCCTCTAATTTCACACGACTGACCTTCCTTAATACCTGAGACTCCCTACTTTACATACCATCACAAGAAGGAGCCAGGTAGGTATAGGTGGTAGGTATAGAGTCCCCTCCCTTACCTATCCTACCTTAATCTACCTACCGGCTACCTACCTGTATGCCAGCCGCTACCCTTAATGACTTTTTGCCCAGGTATAAGGTGAGGTGGCCTGCCCCCGACGCCTACTGTATCAAGCATGCCTGTAATTACAACCTTTTATCCGGACAAAAACGAACGCATTCATCACCCTTCTGGCCGCGTGGGAGTGGGCGTGGAGAGGAGGGATGGAGGGAGGGTGGGGTGAAGGGAGAGGTTGAGAGGAAGAAGAAAGTTATGGATTAATAAGTGACGTGTTCATTTCGAGAGTAATTACACCAAGTCACTGTGGGTTCTCCTCCTCCCTCCCTCCCTCTCCTTTCCTGACCTCCTTCCTCCCCTACTCCTGTTCCTTCCTTCCTCCCTCCACCTCCCCCCTTTAACCTTTTCATTCTTTCTTACTCCTTATTCTTATTCTCCTCTATCTCCCCCTCCACCCCTCCTTCTCCCCCTACATCCTCCCTCCCATATTCCTCTTCCTCCCTTCCTCTACCCCCATATCCTTCCTTCATCCCCTACTCTTCTTCCCTCCTTCTCCTCCCTATCTCCCTGCTTCCTTCCGTGCCTCCCCGCCGAGCGCTATCTGGCTTCCCTGAACGAGTCTCTCTTCCTCGTTCCACAATGTATACAGACACAAGTGACCATCTCTCTCTCTCTCTCTCTCTCTCTCTCTCTCTCTCTCTCTCTCTCTCTCTCTCTCTCTCTCTCTCTCTCTCTCTCTCTCTCTCTCTCTCTCTCTCTCTCTCTCTCTCTCTCGCTGGATGCTGTGGGTCTCTTCCTTCGCTTCCTCGTCTTTTTCCTCCACCACGTCTCTGTTTCCTCCACGTCTCTCTCTCCCTCCTCAATGTCTTTCTCTCCTCCTCGTCCATCTTTCCTCCCCGTCTTTCCTTCCTCCTCCTCCTCTATATTTCCTCCCCGTCCCTTGTGTCCCTTAAAGTCTCCATTCCTTCCACATCCTTCTTTCCTCCCCATCTTCCTTTCCTCCGTGTCTCTCTTTGTTTCCTCCACATCTCCGCTTCCTCCGAGTCTTCCTCTCCTCAACATCCTTCTTTCCCTCCCTCCCTCCCGTCTATCTTTCCTCCCCATCTTTGATTCTTCACGTCTGTTTCCTCCACGTCTTCCTCCGCATTTTCGTTTCTCCATCCCTCCTTGTATTTCTTTCCTCAACGCTCTTCGTCCCCCCACTCTCCCCCGTCTATCTTTCCTCCCCATCTTCGTTTCTCCACGCCTCTGTTTCCTCCACCCATCGGTCATTTGCAGCACTAACGACAAGGCTGACCGTGGGGCGAGGAAGGAGCCTGACGTCATTTATCAGCGCCCAGAAATCAGCGTTTGGGTCTCCGAGGGTGTGAGGGCCCCTTGGGGAGGCTCGCCGCCGCCTAGATGAGCTACAGCCTTATAGGGGGCGCTCCGATGGCCGTCTGCAGAGGGCTAAGCGACTCTGAACCTAGTGGCGTCAGAACATACCGGCGTCAGTGATACCTTTAGAAGATTTATTCCCGATAATTAGCAGAGAGCGCGAATGCAAATCAGGTAATTCTTCAAGTAGGAAGCAGGACAGGTGTGGGTAATGGGACGAGACCCACTTACCATTGTGTACACGGACGCCCCGCCAGCCCCACGCACCCACGTTATATATCTGTCTGTTTTTTTCCACGCGCTCAGGGTCCGGGGTGGCGCGCGAGGTGAGCAGGGAGCATGAAGGCGAATTAATCGACGAAGAGAGGGTAGATGCAGCGAAGAGGGGTTTAGAAGGACACGTAACGAGGGACAAGCGGCGCTCGGGGATTAATGTAGATGGTGATGTTGATAGGAGATAAATGGAAGAGGTGTTTGGAATGGCAATTAAACGAGGAACGTAGATGGAGAAGGGAGGGGAGGACGAGCGCGGCGGACGAAGAGATTAATAAACAAGATAGGTCAAGGGGGAGCCACGGAGGGAACTGCGGCGAGGCGGAGCGAGCGAGCAACCGAGAAAGGCGAGATGAAGAACAAAAAAAAAAAAAAAAAAAAAACGAAAAAAAGGTCAGAGAGAGAGAGAAAAAAAAGAGGAGGGCTAAAGAGAGAGACCAGCCCAACCTCATCATCCATGCAGGTAGTTCACTCTTAAATCAAGTTGCTTAAGTGGCTGTCGGTTGCACACCTCAACGCCCACACGGCCTCGAAAACCAGTGATCAGGGAGGGGAGTTTGAGGAAGCTTTAATTACCTGACAGGGAGACATGGGGAGGGCAGGTAATTGCTTTGATTTTCACTCTTTCTTTCCCCCTCGGTCTCCATCCCTCAAAAGTAGCAGCAAAGTAACAAAGCAGCGATAGCGTTATACTTTCTCTCCCTCGGCTGTTCCTGACTTATCGCAACCCTCGAGCTTTCTGTCTTTAAATCATATCTGGAAAGCGACAGGAATCCAAATTGACTTAGAAGCTTATTAATGGAGAATACCGCATGAAAGGCAGGCGCTCGGGATATTGAAATGTTAATACGTACGACCAGAGAGAGCCAGAGAGAGAGTGAAGGGAGGGAGGGAGTAGACGGAGCAGAGACGTCAGTACTGGAGCATCACACCGCCAATGGATTCGCGTCACGGGGGAGGCAACGAACAACAGGCGTGGACGAGAGAGCTTCCAGGGCCGGGGAGAGTATGAGGTTTAATAATTCATGCATTTTCCGCCAAAAAAGAATAAGCACGGGGTATTAAACTGGCGGGAAGTGAATAATTAATTTGCAGAGCTTAGCGAAGAGAGAGAGAGAGAGAGAGAGAGAGAGAGAGAGAAACTTCACTCGCCGATCCCAGTAATTTCAACTCTTGACTTAAACGTTTCTGATCCATTTTCGATGAAGCGTCGAAGCATCGAAGATATTTGGATCTCTGAAATAGATTTGAACGAGAGTTTGGGGAAAACATAAGCATTTCATGGAGAGAGAGAGAGAGAGAGAGAGAGAGAGAGAGAGAGAGAGAGAGAGAGAGAGAAATAATAATAAAAATAAAGAGAATGAATAGGAAAGAAAGAGAAATATAGAATGATGAGAGAATGAAAAAGAAAGAAAAAAGTGATAAGAATGAAAAATAAACAAAGAAAAAGAAAGTTTGAGAAAAAGAGAGAGAGAGAAAGAGAAAGAATTTGTCCTTTAGGCCGCGAGGGTTAAAAGGTGAGAAATCTTTGCCCGCCAGACTCGCAGGAAAAATCTATCAAAAGTTATGTTTGTGACCCAACGTGCAGAGAAGAGCGTAAAGTTGACGGTATTTCGGACAGGATTACACACGTGACAGTACTTAATACCTGACATTTTTGTACCCGTCGCATGCATTCATAATTGGAGTCCCCGAAAACTTTTAGAACTGCTCACTACCGCATAAAAAGAATATATTAAACCCAAACCAAATGAAAAAATAATGCAAGTATGTTTTTAGGAAGAGTAAAGTGGGACATGGGGGGGGGGGGGTCAAAGTTCGGATAGGGTAATGCAAAGAGGAAGAGTACGGCTATAGTGAGGATCAGTTCTCTTGGGTTTGGTTGGGTTCTGTTAGGTTCAGTTAGGTTGGGTTCGGTTAGGTTCAGTTAGGGTTCGGTTAGGTTTCGTTAGGGTTCGGTTAGGTTTCGTTAGGGTTCGGTTAGGTTTCGTTAGGGTTCGGTTAGGTTTCGTTAGGGTTCGGTTATGTTTCGTTAGGTTAGGTTCGGTTCGGTTTCGTTAGGCTTGCTTTGGCTGGATTAGGATGGGTGGGTTAGGTATTGTTACGTTCGGTTTAATTAGGTTAAAATATAGTAAAAAATACTTCTTAATGTCAATGCAAAAAAAAAAAAATCAGGAAAAAAGTAGAAAATGAGGACGCTCGAAGTTCGGATACGGTTAAACGAAGAAGTCGGATACGGTTACGGTGAGACTTGTCGCGATGGGCAGATACCGGGCCGTTATTTGCAGGGCCTAACGAGACTCCGGACGGCGGCGACGAAGGAGAATAACTGGGTTGAGCGAGACGATCCGGATAACTGATGCAACGGTAACCGGATCCGAACCCGAGTATATGTGTGTGTAGGTGAGGAGAAGGTTACTACTACTACTACTACTACTACTACTACTACTACTGCCACTACCACCAACACTTATATAGCTACTAATATTATCACTTCTAGAATATTAATTAACATCAAATATGAAATGCCTCACTAAATTCTGTAACACTACGGCGAAGGTGAGATACAGGTAAGATGCAAGACTGCGTAGTAGGCGTGAAAACAGAGGAACAGGGAGAGGAAGAGAGAGGAAGGGATGATGATGAGAGGAAGGGGCGAGGAGAGGGGAAGAGGTATGTGAGTGGGCGGAGGAGATGAGAGAAGAGGGAAGGTGGTGAGATAATTGGAACAGGTGAACGGAGATACCCGAGCTAATGGGATAGAAGGTGGGAGCCATACACACACACACACACACACACACACACACACACACACACACACACACACACACACACACACACACCTATAATATTAAACCTCCATTACTTAATTATAGTGAGGTATCTTTGTTTTTTACACTATTGTTTTTTTTTATCCTCCACGTTTCCTGCTTTCCCCTTTCTTCCAACCAGGCGGCGGGAGGAAAAATCTGGTATAGTAGATGTTCTCTCCTTCCGCTGCTTCTTTTTTTTTTTTTTACCTGTGTTACCTGGAGCAGTGAGGGACAGGTGCATGGAGACCAGGTAAACACACGCCCAATAATCAATACTTTTGCTCTCGTTGCTAAAAAAAATTACGTAAAAAAATAAAGATGATGTTATATACAGAGAGAGAGAGAGAGAGAGAGAGAGAGAGAGTCATTGATCGGATCTATCTTATTAATTAAACCTTGACTAACGATCCCATGCACTTTTTATGTAGTATAACTATCCTTCCATGTATCATTGTTTTCACCTTCCATTTACCTGTATTATTACCTTACATATACCTGTATTTTCACCTTCAATCAACCAGTGTTTTCACCTTCCCTCTACCTGTATTTTCACATTTAATCAACCTGTGTATTCAACGTCAATCTACCTGTACCTTCATTTTCAATTTACCTGTTTTTCTTCACTTTCAATTTACCTGTATTTTCACCTTCCCTCTACCTGTATTCTCACTTTTAATCAACCTGTGTATTCAACGTCAATCTACCTGTACCTTCACTTTAAATTTACCTGTTTTTTTCACTTTCAATTTACCTGTATTTTCACCTTCCGTCTCCTTGCTTTTTTTCCCACCTGTACACGTTACTTTCCCACAATATTCACGCGTCTAAACTCTGTGGTTCGACTTTACATTCTTCTTCAACTTTATCTATTCATTTCAACCTTCAAATTAAAGACAATCCTGTTTTTTATACCGCCTTTCTTTCGTTCTTCTATTTTTTTGTTTATAAAGACTTTGCAGATTAAAAAAAAAGTGCGACCCAAAAGCAATCTTGTCAAGCAAAATAAAAAACAAGTAAAAATTCTGCCATGTTGCTTCTTTTTTTTTATTCTTCACCAGCAGAATTTTTTTTTAAGCCTTTTCATTAATCTTACTCTGCGCTTCGTGTTCTCTCTCTCTCTCTCTCTCTCTCTCTCTCTCTCTCTCTCTCTCTCTCTCTCTCTCTCTCTCTCTCTCTCTCTCTCTCTCTCTCTGTATTTTTCCTTCTCTATATCTATTTATACTGACTCTTTCCTTTTTTCCTTTTTTTTTCTTTCATTTGTTCTTTTTTTCCTTTTTCCTTTATTTTTCTTCTTCCTTTCTTGCTCTCTTTCTTTGTCATTCTTTTTCTTTCTTTTTTTCTTCCTTTCATTCTTTTTTCATTTCTCTTTTTCTTTATCTCTTTCTCTATCTATCTATCTAGCTAGCTAGCTATAGCTATCCACCTCTCCATCTCTATATCTACAGCAATCTCTCTCTCTCTCTCTCTCTCTCTCTCTCTCTCTCTCTCTCTCTCTCTCTCTCTCTCTCTCTCTCTCTCTCTCTCTCTAATAACTATCTCCTCAAAAGGGTTTCGTAACTCTACTCCCAAGATCTTCTCCATCACAAGGAGGAAGACCTAACCGTAACAGACTCCGGCCTACCGGCGTTATGGCGGACGTAAAGTGGATTTTGCATACATGAATAAGGAACGGCGGCTTGAGAAAATATCTGTTTCGGTATTAATGGCGTATTACCGCACAACGCAACACACAAAGCGGCTTACAAATGGTTCCAAAGAGGGGCGGAGAATGTGACAGAATGTGACCTTGGCGTGAGTGATGTGCGTAAGCTCCTCTGTGTTATTACCCTCGTTTTAAAATTTCAAGCTCCCATTCTAAAAGTTAATCCGGAGTCTGAGGAGTGGAATGGAAGAGGAATTGCCAGTACAGGTGCGTGTCTCTCATTAGTCGCCGTGAATACCTGGCGAGATATAAAGGTAACAGTGATTCGTTTGTATTCATGTACGGCAAATGATTCCTGGATTATATTTGTGTTTTATTACGTTAGGGGCCTACAGGGAAATAGAGGCAGGGAGAGGTAAGGAAGATGAACGAGGATCAGGAGGAGCAGGAGGAGGAGGAGGAGGAGGAGGAGGAGGAGGAGCATGAGGAGGAGGAGGCGGAGGAGGAAGAGAAAGGGGTAAGAGGTAGGAGGAGGAAGGGGGTAAGAGGGAAATGGAGAAAGAAGAAAGAGAAGGAAGAGGGGAGGGGGACAAGAGGGAGGAGGAGGAGGAGGAGAAGAGGAAGGGGGAAGAGGGAGAAGGAGTTAGGGAAGGGGAGAAGGAAGAGGAGGAGGAGGATAAACGAAAGAGGGAGAAGGAAGAGGAGGAAGGGGGTAAGAGGGAGAAGGAGTTAGGGAAGGGGAGAAAGAAGAGGAGGAGGGGGATAAAAGGGAGGGGGAGAAGGAGACGGAGGGGAAGAAGGAGAAGAAGGAGGAGGAGGAAGGGAAGGGGAGGTAAGCGGGCCAGAGTGAGTGAGAGAAGAAGCTCCAAACTTTTTTTCGCAACTTTCTC
This sequence comes from Eriocheir sinensis, assembly GCF_024679095.1. Lineage (NCBI taxonomy): Eukaryota > Metazoa > Arthropoda > Malacostraca > Decapoda > Varunidae > Eriocheir > Eriocheir sinensis. The sequence goes on along the minus strand of NC_066541.1, from coordinate 12,771,741 downwards.
GGGGCAAAAAAAGTCTTAAATGGAAAACTTTATCGAAAGTATGGTAATATGCGAGTTTATCAAAGGCCAATTCTACAGTTTTCACTTCTCCTTCCTCTGCCTCCCTTCCCCTCTCCTGCTATTCCGTTCCATCTTTATTTATCTTTCCCTTTCTCGTCTCGTCTTCCTATCCCTCTTCTCTCTTCATCAACATCCTTCTTCTCCGCTTTCTACCTCCATCTCACCTATATATCGTTTCCTTCTCCCTCGTTTCCTCCTCCGGCTCTCTCTCTTTTCCCTCGTTCTTCTATTTTTATCCTCTTCCTCCTCCTCCTCCTCCTCTTCTTCCACCTTCTACCCTACTCTCTTCCTTCTCACCCATCGTCTCCTTTTTCTCGGTTTCCTTCTACTGCTCCCACCTCTTCTTGTCTCTTCTCTCCTTATCCTCCTCTTCCTCCTCAAACTTCTTCCCCGCTCTCTCCTTCTCACCCATTCTTTCCTTCTCCATTTCCTCCTACTCTTTTTTTTTCCTCCTCCTCCTCCTCCTCCCCTTCTTCCATCTCCTTCTCTTCCTTCTTCCTTCCCTTCCCATTGAAATCTCTCCACTGGAACTGATGAAGATCTTCCCCCAGCAGATTTCCCCTCACCCCCTTTGCTCTCCCCTCGCCCCATCTCCCTACCCCAGCTCTCCCTTTCCTTCCTCTCCTCCACACTTTCTCCCCTCTCCCCCGCTCCCTTCATTGAGGTTCTGAGCAGCCACCTCCAAAGTTGGCTCGCCCGCGTAGCATTTCTCAGCATCCAGACGACTTGATTCCCTATAATGCGTTCCGGCACCTCTCTGGCTCGCCGCGCCGTGGAATCGAAGACCATGAAGAGGATTGGAACTTTTTTTTATTAATGTTTTGTGCATAAGTGTGTGTGGGGGGGATGCGGGTGGAGGGAGGTTGTGTCTAGAAGGGGGGTAGAAGGGAAAGTAGTGTGTGTGTGTGTGTGTGTGTGTGTGTGTGTGTGTGTGTGTGTGTGTGTGTGTGTGTGTGTGTGTGTGTGTGTGTGTGTTTGCTTTTTTCTCGTTTTTTTGTTCTTGTTCCTTCAGATTCCCACATAGTTTTGATGACCAGTCTAATCTCTCTCTCTCTCTCTCTCTCTCTCTCTCTCTCTCTCTCTCTCGTTTCCTCTCTCAGTCCCACACATTCCTTCACACACACACACACACACACACACACACACACACACACACACACACACACACACACACACACACTCCCCCTACTCACACAATCCCCAACCTCACCTCCACACACTCCAACCCCCTCACAAACACCAACACAACCCACACACAACACCTCACAAACACTCCCCTCACACACACTAACACATCCCCCAACAATTCCAAACACACACACACACACACACACACACACACACACACACACACACACACACACACATACACACCATCTCATCCTCTCCCTCTCCCTCTCTCTCTCTATCTGCTTTACCTCTTTCCTGGCTCTTCTTCATCTTGGCGTATGGCGCGAGGCTTCCCTTCCCGCATCCTCCCGCCCCTCCTCGCTTCCTCCCGCCCCTCCTTGCTTATATGTCACCGACGCGTGTAGTGGTTGTTAAGCCATCGCGGCCCGTGTTCAGGTGGGGAAGGTACCCAATTTATATTCGCCAAGGAGGTGGAGCGTTGTTGTACATCTGGGTTATGTGACGGCGACCAGTTGCCTCAGATGAGAGTGGGTTTAGGGGGAGCTTTCCTCTGCTGCGCTCGTTCCTTTGGTCCTTCGTTCCTTCCCTCCCTCCCTCCGCCGTCTCTGTCTGGTAGGAATTCTTTGAGGTATTTCTGTATCGTTTACCTTCTGTCTTGTCTTTCTCTCTTCTTGTATTTTCCTTCCTTCTTCCCTCTTTCCTTTGCCTCCTCCTTTCGTTTCTCCGTTCTTTCTTTCCCTCCTCCGTCGTTGCTATCAAGGAATTCTTTGGAAATATTCCTGTATCGTTTATCTTCGCTATTCTTTTTTTTCTTCTTTTCTCTTCCTTTGCTCCTTCCTTCTTTGCCATTCTTGGGAGTGTATTTGTAACTTTTCCTGCCTCTCTTCTTTCTTCTACCTCGTTCCATCAATTCTTGCCATTCTTTGATGAATCCCAATATACTTTAACTTCATCTTTCTTCCCTTCTTTCGTTTACCTTACTTCATTCTTCCTTGCCATTCTCTAGTGTATTTCTATATCCTTTACCTCCCTCTTTCCTTTCTTCCTTTCTTCTTTTTTACCCTTGTTTCCCTTCCTCCTCGTTATTATTTGAGGTATACCTATATCCCTTAACTCCCACTTCTCTTCCTTCCTTCCTTCCAGCCTTCCTTTACGTGCCTCCCATATCCTTTATCTCTCTCCATTCCCTTCCTTCTCTCGCAGCCATCCTCCGAGGTGCCTCCTATACGAGCCCTGTTTCCCGCGATCCTAGAGTCTTGTTATGTGTCTTTCTCATCCTTATCTCCCGCCTGCTTGTTGCACACACACACTTGTCGCGGCGTCCCCAAAGTGCCACTCACGTGTTTCTCATCTCCAGAAGACTTGCAGCCCCGCCACGCATTTTCTGGGTTTCAATATGTCTTGTCTTTTACTCAGGTATTGTATACTCATCCAATTTTCCTCTGCCCTGACGTGGTTCCGCCGGCTCCATAACCTTGAGCGTGTTGGTGCTCTGTTCTCCCGTGCTCTCACACACAGTCTTATTCCTCCTTTAAGTTCTTGCTGAGTCCCCCATTGACTTCGTTTTATTCGCAAATCTCATCCCCGTTCAGTGCGTTGTATTGCTGTTTTGTGTTGTTGCTTTTTCTTCCTTGATTTGACTTCACGCAATTTTCCTCCTTTTACGTTCACATCTGCCTTTGTGTTTCTGAGCTCCATTCCGTAGCCAGACACCTCCTTTTCTTCATACCTCCTCCTCTTCCTCCCCCTCCTCGATGATATCCTTCCTCTTCGCCCACAACTATTCCCAAGGGTTCTCTTATATGCCCCAACATTCCACCTAAACCCTCCAGCGCCCCTTAGTATTCCTTCTACGACGCCCTCCGAGCTAGCATTCCACTTACAACGTCTCCCCTTCGCCCCCTCCTCGTAGCCAAGGCATGTTCTTCGCCGGCATTCCACTCATATAGCCTTCCAGTTCCAGCCTCCACAGCCCCGCCTACAAGAACCTGCGCCGCCTCAATATTCCACCAACAACCTCCACCACCACTTAATTCTGCTACTCTTCAACTTTCCCCTCTCTAATCGTGTCTTCCATCTTCATATCCTTGATACCATTTGCCTTTACAAGACGTCCCTTTCAAATCGTTAGTTTCAGTGAGTTTCTCGAGCAATTGTCACATTAATATTCCATCAACAACCTAAATCTCTACCTCCGCTTCTAACCTTTTTTTAAGCTAGTTGTGTTTTCCACCTCGAAGTTCTTGTTTCTCTGCTCCTGCTCCATCTTACTTCCTTTTCACCTCCTCCTAACCTCTTTCAAACCCCTAACCTTCCCATCTCCTGCTCCAAGGCTCCTGCCCCCTCTATCCTCCTCTCCCTACTTGCGTCTTCCACCTCAAGGCCTCTGTTCCCAATCCTCCCGCGAGTCGCTCTTCCAAAGCCCCTGATGCAGTGGGTTCCTCAGTGACTGTCATTACGACCGCTCTAAGACGCTTAATAGAACCAGAGGCGGCACTTAATTCGGAAATTCAGGCGTTCCTCGGAGAATCGCGTTAAATCCAGTGGCCGGATCATTTGTGGGGCTGTAATATTGGCCTCTATAGGGACTCCGATGCCGCTTCGGATTAGTTCCCGAGACTCCGCGAGGCTTTGTACCGCCAGCCCGACGCGGTATTCATGAGGCATTCTCGGGCATCGCAGCGGCGCCTCAGGAATTCATCTCCGTTCACTGAGACACACGAGGAGGGAATGGACTTGCGTGTTTGCGGTTTTTTTTTCATTTGGTCCTTGTTGTTTGGTACCTCCCTCTCCTCCCCCCTAACTTTGTCTCTCTCTCTCTCTCTCTCTCTCTCTCTCTCTCTCTCTCTCTCTCTCTCTCTCTAGTGCTCTCCTCCGCCCCCCTTCTCTCTCTCTGCCTCATCTTTATTCCCTCTTTCAACGCTGTCATATAGTTCAAATACACGCAAAAAAGAACTCGTATCTATCAGTCTCAAAAGCGAAGACCCGAAAACAACAGTAAAAACGGACATCATATTCTTCTGTCGCTCTCTCTACCTCCCTCTCTCTGTTACCGTATTCCTGCCTCCTCCTTTTTCCTGTCTACGTTAAATCATACAGTTCAAAATGAAGCAAAAAAAAGAAACCTTATGAATCAAAGTCCAAAAAGGAACGACAGAAAACAAAAGCAGAAACCCACAACATATTCCAGTCAAGCAATTCTCGTGTTATCTTTCCGTTTTCATTTTCTACCCGCTCCCTTTTGTCTCTCTTAATCCCCCTCCCTCCCTGCCTCTGAACGTGTCCTTTTTTACATCTCTCTCCCTTTTTCTGCCTCTCCCTCTCTCTCTCTTCCTCTCCCTAAGTCACTGTCCTCTCCTCCTCCTCCTCCTCCTCCTCCTACTCCGCCTCCTCCTCTGCCTTGTCCCCTCGTCCTTCACCAGCAAAAAATATGAAAAAAAGTCTTGCGTTCAGCTCTCGAGGAACGGAAAGACTCTGGGATTTAGCGGAATAAACAGAAACCTAAGTTAATTTGCGAGGCACTGTTACGACAAAATGTTTCCCTTCGCGGCGACGTGAAGGAAGCAAGAGAGAGAGAGAGAGAGAGAGAGAGAGAGAGAGAGAGAGAGAGAGAGAGAGAGAGAGAGAGAGAGAGAGAGAGAGAGAGAGAGAGAGAGAGAGAGAGAGAGAGAGAGAGAGAGAGAGAGAGAGAGAATGGGTGTAATTCATATCAAATAGACAAAGGCAATGCAAATGAAGGTAATGAAACCAACACACACACACACACACACACACACACACACACACACACACACACACACATCACGAGCTGACATGATACCTACACACGAGGATAAAACACACACGACGGACATAAGTACACACAGACATACATTCACACGGACATGAACACACTCACACACACACAAGACAAACATATCCACAACATATGCTACGCCTCCCTCCAGATGCTGTGAGAGAGAGAGAGAGAGAGAGAGAGAGAGAGAGAGAGAGAGAGAGATGAAAAAGAGGTGAATTAAATTAGGAGGCTCCAACCCTGTGTCAACAAAGCACAGTGTAAGATGAACTCAAATATATTCTTGGGTCGAGAGAGAGAGAGAGAGAGAGACGGACACACACACAAAAAAAGACAGATAAACAGACGGACAGACAGACAGACAGACACAAGAAAATATATATTGAGTAATCTTTGTATGTTCAATTTTCGCGTGTGTGTGAAATCATATACCCTGACCAAATTACCTATCTATGTGTGTGTGTGTGTGTGAGTGTGTGCGTGTGTGTGTGTGTGTGTGTGTGTGTGTGTGTGTGTGTGTGTGTGTGTGTGTGTGTGTGTGTGTGTGTGTGTGTGTGTGTGTCATTCTCCCTGCGCGTCTCTCTACCTGTACAATAATTTGCTTTTCACGTTAATTAATTCCCATGACAGGTAAATTGGCTCTTCTCTAAACCTCACATTTTTCTCATATACATAACTCGTAAATACCGGGAAATTATTGCTCCGGGCTGAGTATTTATTTCCGGTACGTTGACCTACTTTTCGAGGCCTTCCTGTCCATTAAGTTAATTGACTCATCTTGCTTTCCTTTACTTCCTCTTCCTTCTTTGGTACTTCGGGACAATCGGGGGAACAAAACAGAATGGGAAGGGATGAAGAGATAACATTAAGAATTTCAATACCGTTCTTTTTATTCATACATACATACACATATACACACATAAACATACTCATACTCAGACACAGACACAGAAGCTTTGAGACAGACAGACAGATGGGCAGACAAATAAAAAGATATACAGACAGACAAGAGGCAAAGGAAGACAAAATTTAATATCGGAAAAAAAAAATCTATGGAGCATTTAGAAAGAAAAGAAGCAATAAACAAGCAAATATACGAGAGAGAGAGAGAGAGAGAGAGAGAGAGAGAGAGAGAGAGAGAGAGAGAGAGAAAAGTATACAAGCGTTAGCATATTCAGTAAGTGGGTTGTGGACTCTGAAAGACGGGGCGCCGGAAAGTTGGAGGCCGAGCTGGATATTCCTAATGGATTAATAAATAAATGCACACAAAGTTACCAGAATACACAGAACAGAGGGGTGAAGCCGGACACAAAAATGCCTAACGTATACACTGGATCGGGGAGGAGGAGGAGGAGTAGGAGGAAAACACATGAATATATACAGACAAGAGAACTGATAGTGAGAGAAGAAGCGATAGAAAATGCAGATGGAGATAGAATAGAATCTGGATACAAAAATATATAGACTTGTTCACGCCAGGAGGAGAAAGAGGAGGAAGAGGAGGATATGAGAGAGGAGGGGAAGGAAGGCGAGAATATACAGACACAGAGAAGAGAACTGAAGGTGAAAGAGAGACAGAGAATATTGATAGAAAGAAAAGCTCGACAAATAATATGTAGATGTTTGTATCCGCACTGGGAGCTTCAAGGGAGGAGGAGAATATATGCATCCATGCGCTAAAAGAGTCAGGCAAGATAAAAATGGACACAGAATAAGAGAAATGTATCTGCCTCTAAACTCAAAACCAAATGACCAAAAAACATGAGGATAAAACTCAATACTGATGAAACTTGGGATAAAAAACGGCACGAGGAAAGCTACTCATGTTGCACAATTTTTATTTTTAATTTTTATTCTAAAACACTTACGCTGTGGGCGAATAACCTAAACGCTTTCGTGAGGATTAAATAATACTTTCCTAGAAAAATTAAACACTATTAAATATCATCAAAATTTAGTGACTTTGATAATAATATGACATATAAATTCTATACTTTCAGTTTTTTGGCTGGTTTGATTGCTAATAAATACTGAATGTTTTAGAGCTAATAAAACGAAATTACTAAGATTTACAATAATGCAGCATATACTAAAAATATTGAGGTATAGAAATTGTAAAGCTGAAGCGTTGATCGTTGAGTCATTCACACTTAGGCTGTGGGAGGTTCAAATGTGGGAGCGGCAGCCTCCCGGCGCCGCGAGGAACTGTGCTGAAATGCGACAAAATGGGTTTTTATTTTTTATTTTATTTAAACAAGATTTTTGCAACAAATATTTAGAGCAAAATTTTACCACTGCCTATGAACACTAAATTATTATAATCTATTAATATTTTAATGTATGAATATTGATAAATTTTATTACTATTATTTACCATTATAAAAGAACATTAAGTGATTAATTACAATGTTCTTACCTGTGAAGTCCACACAGTTTGTCGGCTTACACGGCAAGCATGGCACCGCGGGAGCTCTGCTGCATACCAGCACTGGGTAGCTCGGGTCAGCATCATCATTCGGGTTCCTCCTGCTCTGCTGATTTCCCTCATGACCGCCCTCGCATATTTGTCCATGAACATTTTCGTGGGGTATAATCCGCATAACGCTTCTCTAAACCCTACCATGAGCGACAAAAGACCAATCCGAAATAGGAGGCTGTCGGGGACGCCGCCATTAGCGCCAAGGCCTACGCAGTTATCACGTGTAAACGAAAGCTTTTTTTTTCCTTTTTTATACCCCACGTAAGCCTTCTAGGGTTAATAATCTACACGCGGAGATGAATACACACGCGACATAAATGAAACTAACAAGAAAAGTAATGCCAACTCACCCACAGATACCTCCTTCCTCCCAGTCACGACATACCTGTGGATGGAGAGAAGATGCGTGGTCAGGCGCGAGGAAAGGGAAAACAGACGAGGAATAAGGAGAAGGGAGGGTAATAGGCGGTCAAAGGGTAAGCCGATAAGAGGGAGGGAGTATAAGACTGGCATAATAGGTAAAGAATAGGTAAGGAGATAAGGCAAAAGGAATGAAGGACTGTTAAAAGGTGGACAGATGAGAACATTCGGAAAGTCATCACTGAATGCGCAGGTAAATACGAGTTTGAATACAATATGTGGTGAATAAGTAAACAAAAAATGGAACAAGTGAAAAATAAAAAAAAATACAATAAGAGTTCAGGAAAGACAAAAAAAAACTAAACATCAAGAAAATTACTCTGCTAACTTAGTACAAATTTTCAAGAGACCAACACACTCGTGAAAAAGACAAAGTGTAAAGTTGTGAATAAGAAAAGAAAATTAAGCGGCAAGTAAGCAAAAAGGGATTAAAAGAAACGGATACCCAGGTTAGTCAGACAAGGAAAGGGTATAAAGAAGACAAAGATAGAGACGGGACATTGGCAGGGATATTAGATGAAGAAAGGGAGTCTCGCATCAGCCCCCCTCAGCCCCTTCTTCTCGGCGGGGACACGCATGCAGCCCCCCCCAATTAAAGCCTCGAGGGTCGCAATGAAAGATGACTGCTATAAATGATATCACGACCGACGCCTTAAGAATTTCCGTCACAAAGTCGTGTCGGGTCTGGTCACGACTCTTAACCACAGACAGCACGACCAGGCACTCCCCTCCTCCTCCTCCTCCTCCTCCTTCTCTTCCTCCTCCTCCACGTTCGTTCTCAACCTCATCCTCGACTAACTCCTCCTCCTTCTCCTCCTTCCAACTCCTCCTCCCGTACCAATCACCTCATTTCTACCTCTCACGTACGGAGGATGGAAGAAGGGACTGAGGAGGGATGATGGGAAGGATGGGGAAAGGTACGGGAAGGGGGCCGGGGGGAGGAAATGGGAAGGCCGCATACATTCATCCCGAAAATCAGAGAGGGCCCCAAAAATACGCCTCACGGAACCTCGGAGAAGTGAGCAGAGTGACGCGCGCATCGACTAAGTTTTATAGCACTCATTGACTATAATTATCCTTCCCTCCTTCTCCCCCTCCTCCTCCTCTCCTCCTCCTCCTCCTCCAAGCTTCCTTCCCACACGCTACGAGGCACGACTTTCTACCTGAGTCCCGCGCATCTCTCTCCTCCTTCCCTCCATCTCTCCCTACCTCCCTCCCTCCCTTATCGTGATAGGGAGAGAACTTCTGGTCAGTGTGAGTCCCCCGCACCCTCGCAGCGTCCCACCCTCGCCCGCACGTTAGTTTAGTATCCCAAGGCGTTTCAGAATGCTGGGCTCACGTTCCCACTCTCATGGTTGTCTAGCTAATGTTACCCTCTCGATTTTTTTTCTCTCTCTCTCTGTTGCATGGTGAGGAGGTCTGTTGAATCTGCGTCGGTTTGGGGATATAGAAATGCTATGTTTGGTTTCAGAATGTTTTGCTTACGTTCCTCTACTTTCATGGCTGTCTAGTTAATGTTCTATATCTAAGCTTCTTTTTTTGTGTTGTATGGTAAGGAGGTTGTTGAGTCTGCGTCGGTTTGGGGATATAGAAATGTTATGATTGGTTTCAGAATGTTTTGCTTACGTTCCTCTACTTTCATGGTTGTCTAATTAATGTTCCCTACCTAAGATTCTTTTTCTCTGTTGTATGGTGAGGAAGTTGTTGAGTCTACGTCGGTTTGGGGTTATAAAAATGTCTTGTTTGGTTTCAGAATGTTTTGCTTACGTTCCCTCTCTTCTAGTTGTCTAGCTAATGGGTCCTTTCTGGTCTAAGTCTTTCTCTTCGTTGCATAGTTGGAAGGTTACTGAGTCTATGTTGATCTGGGAATGACATAATTAAAGGTAAGGTTGTATAAATGTCATGTTTCGCTCCTATTGACATTCACTTCACCAAATATGCCTTCTAATACCTTCTGCTCTTCCTGTGGTGTAGTTTGAAGGTTAATCGAGTCCGTCTCCCGCCTTTTTTTCATGTATCACAGAGTAGCAACTGATAGGAGGTGAAGAAGTTAGTTACGTCTCGGGTTGCATACTTTAGTCCGTTACACCTTTTACGTAACTCCCACCTCTGCTATAGAGTTAAAAAGGTCAGCAAAGTCTTCCATCACTTGTCAGCGTTCTATTTTGACTTCTAAAAGATGAACTAAATAATACAACCCCATTTTCGTATTTTTCTCTCAACTATTCCTTTCTTAACTTTTCTTTTGCCATACAGTTTGACGTCTGCGAGTAAAAGTACAAATGTCAGGTAAAACTCAGGTAACCGAAGTTCCCTGCGGTGGCTAACCTTCGATTTTGTCTGTGCAGAAGTTATATAAAGAGTTAGGGATGAAAAAAATATAAGATAAAGTGTCAAATCTGTTACCATTGTCTGTTGCTGAGGATTAACAAAATGTAGTGTAGGGTCAAAATGCCTCATGAAATGTTCCCATGGTCAAGTTCATCTCGATTTTGACTGTAGAAGTTGTATAAAGAGCTAGAGATATAAAAAAAATGTAAGATAAAGTGTCAAACTGTCACCATTGTCTGTTGCTGGGGATAAATAAAAAAAATTATAATGTAGGGTCAAAATCCCTCCTAAAATGTTCCCATTGTTCGCTCATCACGATTTTGACTGAAGGATTTATTAGTCACGAAGTCATTTCCCTCACCCAACTTCACCATCCTCACCCAATTTTCCTATCCCCATCCTCCCACATCTATCCCTCTCTCCTCACACTCTCCTTTTCTAATCCACTCCCTTCCCCCTCCTCCTCCTCCTCCTCCACTCACATTTATCATCCTCACCATCCACTTCAATCTCTCCCTGTATTCTTCCGTTATGTATTAAGGATAAAATATAGTAATGGGTAAAAATGCCTCCTAAGCTGTTCCTATTGTCTGCCCATCACGATTACGTCTGTTCTCCTGTTATTGCTTTATTGTCACTCTCTCCAGTCTCCCTCCAGCCTCCGCCTCAGCCTCCTCTTATCTCGTCCCTCCTGTTTCTTTCTTCCCTCTTTTTCTCCTCGAGTCGCGCGGGAAGGGAAAAGAATAAAGAATCCATCAGCCTCCTCACCAATCGATCCTGGAATGACGTGATTGTACCTGTCTCCCTTATCTGCCTCGCCTCAGCCTCCTCATGTTTTACCACCTCCTCCTACGATTCTTCCTCATCTTCTTTCTGATTCTTCTACTCCTTACCTTTCAGTTTTTACCTCCTCCTACGATTCTTCCTCATCTTCTTTCTGATTCTTCTACTCCTTACCTTTCAGTTTTTACCTCCTCCTACGATTCTTCCTCATCTTCTTTCTGATTCTTCTACTCCTTACCTTTCAGTTTTTACCTCCTCCTACGATTCTTCCTCATCTTCTTTCTGATTCTTCTACCCCTTACCTAATCACCTCACAATCTTCACTGAACTTTGCCATCCTAATCCTGCCTCATCTTCCTCTTCCTTATCCCATCTCATATTCTCCCTCTCATTCTCCTCTCACAATTCTCTCTCATCTTCCAGTCACTTCATTTATCTTCCTCTCCCTCATACTCTCATTCTCATTCTCCCCTCACATTCCCTTTCTCACCTTCCAGTCCTCTCCCTTTCCCCTCACAATTATCTTTCTCACCCTTCCAATTCACTCTCTCCCTGTGTTCTCTCTTTCATCTCCCTCTCTCTCTCTCATTCCCCTCACTCTCTACCTCACCACTTACCCTTTCATCCACTCCCTCCTTGTTCTCTCCCTTCATCTCCCTTTCCCTCACCCTCCCTCACCCTCCCTCTCCCTTCCTATCCAATGTCTGAGCTTCGTTTCCCTCCCTTCACTCTCTCCCTCACCCGCCTTACCTACCTTCCCACCCCACCTTGTCCCCCCTCCCCCTACCCCCCTCTCCTACCTGAACCTACTCTTTCCTGCCCAAGCCAATCCACCTGTTTCCTTGATTGCTAATTGCCCACCAATGGAAGACGCGACACAATGCTTCGTTTGGGCGCTCACATCCAACGTTCTTTTTTTTTAGATCTTTTTCCTTTTTCTCTTTTCTTTTCATTTTGAGTCTGTCTCTTTCTCTCTGTCTCGTTCTCTCTCTCTCTCTCTGAAATGGGTGATCGAAAGAGTGAACGTAAGTCAGTGGGTTTGTTCTTTCTTTCTCTCGTTCTTTCGTTCTCTCGTTCGGTTGGTGTTTGGGTTTTCGATCCTTTTATTGCTGAATCGTTTTATTATTTTTTTTTTTTACGTTCGGTCTTTGATTAAATTCGTGTCCCGAGATGATTATTAGAGTGGTGAGTTAATTACGTGCGGCCTGACTTGACGGAGGAAGGGAGGGAGAGAGTAAATGGAAGATGAGCAGAAGAGGATGAGGTTTAGAAGGGGGGTTAGGAGAGAGAGAGAGAGAGAGAGAGAGAGAGAGAGAGAGAGAGAGAGAGAGAGAGAGAGAGAGAGAGAGAGAGAGAGAGAGAGAGAGAGAGAGAGAGAGAGAGAGAGAGAGAGAGAGAGAGAGAGAGAGAGAGAGAGAGAGAGAGAGAGAGAGAGAGAGAGAGAGAGAGAGAGAGAGAGAGAGAGAGAGAGAGAGAGAGAGAGAGAGAGAGAGCGAGAGAATGAAGATAGGCAAAAAATACCCCCCCCCACACTCCACCCCCCCCCCCCACACACACACACACGCACACACCTTCCCTCGTAAGTGCCTCTCTCGAATACTCTCAAAATTTACTTCCCTCAGAAACCAGATATCGTAGGATGTATTAAAATGTATTAAAACTCTGAAATTCCCTCCATCTTTCCACTTTCCTGCCGCCAGTCCATTGCGGAGAAAGGAAGAGGAGGAGGAGGAGGGGGAGGAGGGGGAGGAAGAGGAGGTGGATTGAAGAGGGAGGCAGAGTAGAATAAAAATGAAAAGGAGGAGCAAAGGGGAGGAAAGTAATCACAATGCATGAGAAAATAGGAAAGGAGGAGGAGGAATAGAAGCAGGAGGAGGAGGAGAAACATGAAAGCATAGAATAACAGGCAACATAAAACCTATTGAGTTATTACGTAGCTGAGAGGAAGAAAAAGAGGAAGAAAAAGTGAAGACAGATCCTGAAAAAAGGGCATAAAGAGAAAATAAGGAGAAAAAAGTGGAAAAGAGAAAATAAGTGGACATAAAAGTTGATATGTGGAAAAAAGTGGATGGAAAATGGAAAACTGGGGAAAGAAGGAGAAGGAGGGAAAAAGTGAAAGGGAAGAAGGGGAGAGAGAATAAGAGAAAATTGAGAGTGAAGGAGAGGAGACGAGAGGAGAAGAGAAGAGTGACAGGAAAGGAGGAAAGAGTAGAGAAGTTAGAGAAGTTAGAGCAGGGAGACACACACACACACACACACACACACACACACACACACACACACACACACACACACACACACACACACACACACACACACTTCGATAACATAACTGAGGCCAGAATCAGAACAATAAAATTCATCTCAACGATCTGCAGGCAAACGCACTCATCTACTCGCCCACTCTCCCTCCCTTCCTCCTCTCCCCAGCCTCTCCCGATCATCTTCCACCTTCCAATACACTCTTCCACCCTCCTTGACACTCTTCCAAACCTCTCCCACTCTTACAAGTTCCTCCAATCTACCCTGCTTCTTTTACAAGTCTCTCCCTCTCTCCTTCATGTCTCTCACCCTCTCTGCGTCTCTCACAAGCTTCTCTCCCCCTTCCTGTCTCTCTTACAAGTTTTTTTCACCCATCTTGCTCCTGTCCCAATCTTCTTTTGCCTTCCTTTGCCCTCTCACAAGTTTCTCCACCCTTCCTGACCCTTTTCCAAACCTTTTCCTCGAGTTCAGGCCTCTCTCACTTTCTCAGACACTCTTCTAAGCTTTTTTCTACACTCCCTGCTCCTCTCTATTATCTCTCCCTCACTTTCAAGCTTTCCTCACCCTCCCTGCCCCTCTCACAAGCTTCTCCCACCCTCCTTGCCACTCTCTAAGTTTGCCTCACCCTCCCTGCCTCTCTCACAAGCCTTTATCCACTTTTCCTGCCCATCTCAGAAGCTTCTCCCAGCCTTGCCTGAGTCTCTTCTCTTCCCGGCACTTCTTCAGACTCCGCCTAATGCCCAGGGCCGAGGCGGGTTCGAAGGTAAGGCCCTTGAGGGAATAATTTCACTGACTTTACTATCGCTCAGAAACCGCAACCCGATGCTCCCCGGCCACGCTGAACGCTGCCCCCTCCGATAATGCTTTAGTCGATACTACACACACGCCGACTTACAGAAAACGCGAAGTGGCTGAAGTCAGAACGCTTGATAAAAAGAAGTGTGCGAGGAGAGACAGACAGAGGGACAAACAGATAAGCAGACAGCCAGAGGACGTAATATAAAAAAAGGCGTGAGAGGGTAGGAAAGCGAAAGACAAACAGACACAGGTAAAGAAACAGGCAGAGTAAAACATAAATAGAACACTAGATAAAAAAAAAAGTGTGTGTATAAGAAAGATAGACAGAGGGACAAAAAGAAAAAAAGTAAGACATTTTATAAAACTAAAGGGCGAGTAGAAAAGAGAAAAACAAACGGAGAAACAGGAAAACAGACAGGCAGAGTATGACACAAACAGACCCAGAAAAGAAGACCGATGTAAGTAAAGACATAATCAGACAGACAGACAGACAGAGGTGTATCCAAGTAGCTTATACAGACAGACATACAAAGACCAGCATATAAAGCTTGACCTAGAGGCCTCATATTGACCGACAGAGACCCACAGAGAAGGACAGCGAGAGAGTTACAAAAGGAGAGAAAGAACTTGCGATTTTAAAAGAGAAAAAAAGAGGGGAAAACAAAACTGTGTAATAGTAAAGAAAAAAAAATGCAAGTTCAAGGTTCAAAGAGGACAAGAAAGAAAATATAAATGTTAATGATGAAACTAAAGAAAATATAATAACACATGCATAAAACACGTTATAATGAAAGTCCAAAAAAACAAGTTGATATTTGCATGAAACTGAGAAATACAGCGGAAATAATGACGTGTAAATAAAAAGCAAGGAAGATTAAAAGAATAAACGTCGGAAAAGTAGAAAAATTATAAGAGGAAAAAAGGAGAACCTGGCCAAATGAAAAGAAAAAGAGCTCACTAGAAATGCAGGAAAGGAAGAATGAAAAAGAAACACTGAAAATATGCGACAACATATGGAGCGGACAGAGAGGAGGAGGAAGGGAAGCCCGGCAGCGAGGGAACGCGTTTACGAGCAGAAAGCAAGAATCATTACCAAAAAATGACACTCCGGAGTTTTTTTCTACATTCACTTCGAAATAGAATATGCACCAAATGTTCTAATGGACCCGGAGTGTACAGCAGCAAATCCTATTAAAGTCGTAAAGCGAACTTGATTTAGAGGGAACGATACACATTACTCAATCATGGCACAGTTTTTCACGTACCTGTAGTTTACCTATTTTTCCCTTATACCTGTTTTTTCACTTTACCTGTCAATCACGTTACCTGTCTATCACGTTACCTGTTTATCATGTTACCTGTCTATCACGTTACCTGTCTATCACGTTACCTGTCTATCACGTTACCTGTCTATCATGTTACCTGTCGATCACGTTACCTGTCTATCACGTTACCTGTCTATCACGTTACCTGTCGATCACGTTACCTGTCTATCACGTTACCTGTCTATCATGTTACCTGTCTATCACGTTACCTGTCTATCACGTTACCTGTCTATCACGTTACCTGTCTATCACGTTACCTGTCTATCAAGTTACCTGTCAATCACGTTACCTGTCTATCACATTACCTGTCTATCACGTTACCTGTCTATCACGTTATCTGTCAATCACGTTACCTGTCTATCACGTTACCTGTCAATCACGTTACCTGTATCATGTTACCTGTCTATCACGTTACCTGTTTTTCACCTTACCCGTCTATCACGTTACCTGTCTATCACGTTATCTGTCAATCACGTTACCTGTCTATCACGTTACCTGTCTATCACGTTACCTGTCAATCACGTTACCTGTCTATCACGTTACCTGTCTATCACGTTACCTGTCTATCACGTTACCTGTCTATCACGTTACCTGTCTATCACGTTACCTGTCTATTACGTTACCTGTTTTTCACCTTACCCGTCTATCACGTTACCTGTCTATCACGTTACCTGTCTATCACGTTATCTGTCAATCACGTTACCTGTCTATCACGTTATCTGTCAATCACATTACCCGTCTATCACGTTACCTGTCTATCACGTTACCCGTCTATCACGTTATCTGTCAATCACATTACCTGTCTATCACGTTACCTGTCTATCACGTTACCTGCCTATCACGTTACCTGTCTATCACGTTACCTGTCTATCACGTTATCTGTCAATCACATTACCTGTCTATCACATTACCTGTCTATCACGTTACCTGTCAATCACGTTACCTGTCTATCACGTTACCTGTCTATCACGTTACCTGTCAATCACGTTACCTGTCAATCACGTTACCTGTCTATCACGTTACCTGTCAATCACGTTACCTGTCTATCACGTTACCTGTCTATCACGTTACCTGTCAATCACGTTACCTGTCTATCACGTTACCTGTCTATTACATTACCTGTCTATCACGTTACCTGTCTATCACGTTACTTGTCTATTACGTTACCTGTTTTTCACCTTACCTGTCAATCACGTTACCTGTCTATCACGTTACCTGTCAATCACGTTACCTGTCTATCACGTTACCTGTCAATCACGTTACCTGTCTATCACGTTACCTGTCTATTACGTTACCTGTTTTTCACCTTACCTGTCTATCACGTTACCTGTGCTACCTCTACCTGGCAATCACTTTCTTTGGTACCTTTGCCTCTGAACACAGGTGAAGGATCAAGAACCAGACCCTCACAAAGCTGTGCTGGGCTATTAAACTCGTACTCTATTCATTGGTCTACTAAATGAATGTTATATATGAATGAGAAACCACTAAATCTATGCAGTATAACAGGTGTTCATAATATATTTACTGGGCTATAAAACATCATGAGGTCTTAAAATTCATACTTGATTCAGTGAGCTTCTGTAGTAATGCTTTCTTAACAGGACTACTACGTACTTAACATGCTTATAAGACTATCAAATTAATACTATATGTAGGAAACTATCAAATTCATACTTAATTCACTCAGTTCCTGGACTCATACTTTCTTAAGACGATTATTAAAAACATACTATTAGCTATCCAGTGGACACTCTAAAACTATTGCTACTTAACTATTAAATTCATACTTAATTTGCTGAGCTCCTGAACCTATGCTTTCTTAACGAGACAACCAAACGCATACTTCATTCAATTGACTATCTCGTTCATACTATTCCTACTGAACTATTCCTTTACTTAATTCGCCGAGCTCATAAATACAGACTTTCTTCACTGCTACTTAACTATTACATTCATACCTAATTCCTTAAGCTCCTGAATTCATACTTCTTTTACGGGACTACTAAATGTCTACTTTATTCAGTTAACTATCTTATTAACACTATTCTCACTAACCTGTGTGATTCTGACTTAATTCACTCAACTCCTTAACTCACGTATTCTAAATTCACATATTCGAAACTGACCCCTCTTTCGGCCACCTCTTTGGATTCTTTTTAGGAGCAGCGAGTAGCGGGCTTTTTTATTTATTACTGTTTCCCTTTTTTGTGCCCTTGAGCTGTCTACTCTGTTGTAAAAAAACAAAAAAAAAACACGACTACTTATACAAACAATAATCGGTGGACTTTCAATATAACACTATCCCACTAAAGTATTCAATCCCTACTACTCTATTGGCGGTACCAGTGGGTCATTACCACGCCCACAGGACCACTAAATTCATAATCATAATATTTCCAACTCAAAAATGCTTCAGTCCCCGCCGTAAAAATTCTCGTATTTACGGCTTAAATGCAGAATGATGTGTGTAGCTTTTTTGTGGTCCATTCGCCGGGGTTTTAGCGTCATATTAAAAAAAAAATTACTTAAAACAAATTCCTGGTAATGCGGGAAAACACGTATTATTATTATTATTATCATTAGTATTGTTGTTTTTTTATTGTTTTTCTTTTTTTTTTCATTTGTGTCTGTTGCTCGCTGTTGAATTAAATGCATAAGTGAAGTTAATTATTACAGGTAGGTAACGCGTGCGGGGTAGTATAAAATGATATATTAAACAAAAACAACAACAAGAACAAAGAGAAAAGTACAGTAAAATACAAAACCAGACGGAAAATGTAACGTAAAGTACAATCAGAAAAAAAAACCAGCCACAACAACAACAACAACAACAACAACAAAGAGAAAAAAACATCCAAAATTAAACAGCAGAAATAACGTAAAGAAGAATAAGAAAAAAAACAGCCACTACAACAATAAAACAAAAACAAACAAAACAAAATCAAACAAAAACTACAACGGCACCAAAACCAAAACACCAGAAATAACAACAAAACAGAGAACAACAAAAACAATCGAACATCAACAACACCAATAACAAACAGCAATGCAACAGGAACAAACGAGAAGGAGAAGAGGAGGAGGAGGAAGAGAAGAACGGTGTACAGCTTAATTAAATTTCCGTTGCATTTGACACTCGGCATTATTTCCCTGCACACTCACACACACAATCACTCCCCGCCATTATAAATTCACAGTTCCCTTTTCATTATCACATTTCATTACATGTCCTTCCCCCTATACACGTTCGGAGCGCCGATGAGGGACACAAATTCAACTTTTTACGACTTAACCCAACAAGGAGAGGAGAGGAGAGTGGAGTAAGAGGAGAGAGGAAAGAGGAGTAGGAAAGAGGAGAGAAGAGGACGAGAAAGGAGAGGGGAGGGAAGAGATGAGAAGGAGAGGAGAGAAGAAGAGGAGAGGAGAGGAGAGGAGCAGGAGAGAAGAGAGGAGGGAAGAGGAAAAGGGCAGAGAGGAGAGAAGAGGAGAATCGGAGGAGAGGTGGAGGTTGCAGCTGACCAGACGTGAAAAACCCGAAAAGAAAGAGCATCCGAGGAGGAGAAAGAAGGGGAAGAGGAGGAGGAGGAGGAGCGCCATGAAAAACGTTCTGATAAAGCATTATCGTATTTTTGTCAGTAAATGTTCCAGTCCCGATAACCTCGTCTTGTGGGGATGTGTAAGAAGCGTCCATGGTGTGTGTGTGTGTGTGTGTGTGTGTGTGTGTGTGTGTGTGTGTGTGTTGCTAGGTCAACACACACACACACACACACACACACACACACACACACACACACACACACCTCACCCCCTCACCCCCCCAGCACACATACACACCTGGCATTTCTAACTGGCAGGTGACTTAATTCGGCAAACTCCGATGTGCACCTGGCGCCTACCTAGAGTTACCTGAGAGTACCTGGCCATGGAAGTGCTATTACCCTGCCCTCCGCTCACCTGTATAACAACATTGATCACGTCACTCAAGCTCGGCGCGGATCCATTATTCATCGGCCGCCCCGACGCACCGAACGAAAAGGAGGGAGAAAAAATGGTTTACGTAAATTTTGTTCACTTTGAATGAGAAATTAGACCATTAATTCACCGTGAAGCTTTAAGGGTCACGAGAGAGAGAGAGAGAGAGAGAGAGAGAGAGAGAGAGAGAGAGAGAGAGAGAGAGAGAGAGAGAGAGAGAGAAAGGGGTGGAGGAGGAAGGGAGGAGTTTAACGTAGTCTCCCTTCCCTTCGCTCCACTCTTTCGCAACACCCCGTTTTCTGCGCTGTTTGGCATCGCTTTCCACTCGAGTGTAATTCAGTGTATAAGTTTCCTTCTTCTCACCCCAAGAATATGATCTTTAAATTGCCTCCCGCAGCTGTATTTCCTCTCACTCAACGCTTGCAAGAGGAGCAGAAACAAGAGGATAATGGAGATAAAGAAGAATTAAAACGAAAAAAGAATAAGATGATTTACAATTCATACTTTATCTCTTATTTGTGACTCGGGTAACATGACTAGCATTTAACTTTCTCATATTTTGTTTTACGTGATTTGATGTACAGAGACAGAAACAAATAATAGATGAAGCAAAGGGACAAAAAAAAAGATAATTTAACATACAAAATAAATCTCTTAATGACACAGGTAACATGACTAGCATTTAATTAACCTTTGATCTATATTTACAGGGGAGTTAAAGAGCACAGTGAGAGAGAGAGAGAGAGAGAGAGAGAGAGAGAGAGAGAGAGAGAGAGAGAGAGAGCGCACAACGAAAATAAAACAGATATTACTTATTATTCATATTCTCTCTATTAACAACACATCAAACATAACTAGCTTTTAATCAACGCCTTTTCATTTCTTTTTTATTACAGGTGAAACAGGTGAACAGCTATTATTTACTCTTTCTGTTTACTATTTATATTTACAATTCTTCTCTAAGTAACAGGTAACACAACTATCATGAAATTACCATCTTTTTATCTCTTTTCCTTGCAGATGAAAGCGAAAAACAGCTATTATTTAGTGTTCATAATCTGTCTCTTAAATAACAAAGGTCACACAACTAGTATCCAATTAACCTTTTCTGTATCTCTTATTTCAGGTGAGTTGAGCGGAGGTGTCGAGTTCGCCCTACCTTTCCTTCCTTCCCGCGGCCGCCTGTGCAGAGCGTAAGTAAACCAGAGAGAGAGAGAGAGAGAGGAGAGGAACCTCGCCGTGTGTTAGGATTCCTGTGCCGTCGAGTGGCAAGTTTAGCCGTTACTGCAAAAACATTACTGCAACTCCTTCTCCTCTTTGTCTGTGTTTCGTTTAATGCTCATACTCTTCTTCCACTTCTCTCTCTTTCTCTGTATCTCCATCTTCCTCTCCTTCTCCCTCTTCCTCCCTCTCTCTCTCTGCTTTCTTTCCATCAGATCATTTTCGCTTCTTCCTCAACCTCTTCTTTCTCTTCCTCCATTTTCTCCCACTTCTGCTTCTTCGCTTACTCCTTTTTTTTCTTTTTTTCTTCTTTTTCCTCCCCCTCGTCCTCTTTTTCCTATTTCATCTGTTTTTCCTGTTTCTCCTCCTTCGTTTACTCCTCTTCGTTCTCTTCCTTTTTTTCTTTTTCTTCTCCTTTTCTCTCACGTTTTCCTCTTTCCTCCTCTTTTTGTTTTCTCTCTTTTGCACTGTTTTCGTGGCTAACGCTCATTTCTTACTCGTTTTTATCGGTTTTCCTCCTCCTCCTCCTCCTCTTCTTCCTCCTCCTCCTCCTCCTCCTTGATTTTGTTTCTTTACGTATTTCTCATCCAATTTTCTTCTTTTTCCTCAACTTTTTTTAATAATGATGGAAATTTTTCTTCTACCACTACTACTACTACTACTACTACTACTACTATTACTACTACTACTACCCTTACGTTCTTATGTTATTACTACTACAAATATCCACCATTTATCCGAAGACTCAATAAAACCTATCCTCATCCTGCACCATTATCGACACCATTACCATCACGAGACCTATATTTTACCATTCACCTCCTCCTCCTCCTCCTCCTCCTCCTCCTCCTCCTCCTCCTCCTCCTCTTCTGTCGCTGGCCAATTATCACCCTGAAACACGAATCCAAAAACCGGGTCAGGAGGACACAGAACGCGCCTTGAAACTCTTGAAAATTCGCCTTTGAGCCTCGGCGTCTTAAGGTCCGTCTGGCGCCTCGGAGGAAGACCTAGGCGTGGCTGCGTCTGAAAGGGTGGAAAAAATTTATGTTCTGAGCGTTGCCTCTCAAAACATGTGTCTGATGTCCCCTTATTTTCCATGCCTCCTCCTCCTTCTGATGCTCCTCTTCCTCTTCTTCTTCCTCCTTATTTTAATTCCTCTACCTCCTCCTCTTCGTCCTTCTCCTCCTCTTCTTCCTCCTCCGCCTCCTGCTCTTTCTCTTTCTCCTCCTCTTCGTCCTTGTTTTCCTTCTCTTCCTCCTCCTTCTGCTCCTCTTTTTTCTCTTTCTCGTCCTCCTTCTCCTCCTCCTCTCTTCTTTGTGCTTCTCCGCCTTCTCCTTTTCTATTTTCTCTTGTCTTGCTTCTCTTTCCCGTCTTTCTATTTATGTGTGTCCTGTTTCCTTCGCTTTTTCCCTTCTTCGTTTTTTGCTAGTCTGTTTCATCTTTACTTTTTTCCTTCTTCTCCCCGTTTTCTTTCAGATCTTTTCTCTTTTTTCCTTTTTAATTTTCTTCTGCTTCTCCTTTCCCGTAACTACTTTTCTCTCCTGTTTTCTTTTGTCTTTTCCTTCTTCCTTTTTTTTCCTTATAGTTTGTTTCATCTATAATTTTCCCTTCATTTCCGTGTTTTATCTTTTCATTTTGCTTTTCTCTCACATTTTCGTCTTATTTTCTTTATTTTTCTTCTGTTGCTAATTTCGTCCCTTGTGTTTCCTTCCTCCCCTTCCTTTCGCATTTCTTTTATTCCTTTTTGCTTCTCTTTCAGGACACCCTTTTACATTTTCTCTTCTCCTCTCTCTTCTCTCTTCTCTCTCTCTCTCTCTCTCTCTCTCTCTCTCTCTCTCTCTCTCTCTCTCTCTCTCTCTCTCAAACTTCCCTCATATATCAGCTTTATTTCCCTGTTACCTTTTCTTATTATATTCCCTTCGTTTCTTCTCTTTCCTCGCCTGCCTTGGAATCTGTCACATTTTTCCTTCTCCTATTACCTCCTTCCCTCCTCCTTCCCTCCTACCCTCCTTGCCTTCTTCCCTCCCTCCTTCCCTCCTACCCTTCCTTCCTTCTACCCTCCCTCCTACCCTCCTTTCCTTCCCTCCCTTCCTCAATCAGGGTGCGTTGAGTCCTTTGTGACAGTAATACATCCTTTGGACTTTATTTAGGCGATATCCTACCGAGGGGGGAGGGGGAAGGGGGAAGGGGTGAGGAGGTTGGGGTAGGGAGCGGAGGTTAAGAGAGGAATGCCCTGAAGAAAGAGGAGAGGCAAGGAGAGAGAAGGGGAAGGAGGCGAAGTGTCAATCATTGCTTTGTACTTTTTTTTCTCTTGTATGTCGGCTTTCCTCACCTCTCCCTACCTCTCTCTCTCCCTCCGTCCTTCACCCTCTCTCACCTGTCCCTAAAGAGCTGTTATGCTGTTGGTTATTTACACACATAAAAAGGAATCCAGCGAATCTGTTTATCAAGACCATCTTTCAAAGGGAATTATGTGCCCGTCCGCTGATCAGCATTCATGTATTCGTATTTGTTTTTCCACTTACAAACGCTACAATTTTCACGGGGCATAATTCCTTCTCGGCGCTAAAATAAATACGTATACGGCGACGGTTTCTTTACGCTCCTATATATTTTGCTGTTGACTTATTTTCTGCCGCATTGAAGTAGCTTTATACATCACCTATTTTTTCGTCTTTTATTTAGTGCTACAAACCTTTCATTTTCAACATGGTACAATTCCTCGGCGTTGAAATAAATACGTGCAGGAACGGTTTCTTTACGTTCATATAATTTGCTGCTGACTTATTTTCTGCCGCGTTGAAGTAGACTTAAAACATCACTATCATTATTTTTTATTTGTCTTTTTAGTTTTTTAGTTTTTTTTCAGTTACCATCATTTCCTTTTCCCCGCTGCGTCATTCCTTCTCTTTCGGTTCTCTTCTTTCTCTCTCTCTCTCTCTCTCTTTCTCTCTTCCTCTATCGTGTTTTCCTTTTACTTCTCTTTCTCCTCCTGTATTCTCTTTGCACATTGTTTCGTCTGTAGTTTTTTTTCTTCATTAATTTCCCTCCTTTTCTTTACGTTCCTGTATTTCGATGTTGACTCATTTTCTGCCGGTTTGAAATGGTCTTAAACATCACCTATTTTTGTTGTTTTAGTTTCTTATATTTAGTTACAAACATTACATTCTCTACGTTGTTTTATTCCTTGGCGTTAATTTAAGTGCATAATTATAACATCTCTTCAAACTCATCGATTTTACTGTGTCCATTTTTTTGCAGTGTTGATTTTATCTTAAACAACATATACATTTTTTTTTTACCTTTTCAATTACAAGCATTTACAATTTTGCCGTTCCTAAATTCCTTTGCCTTAAAAACAATATATATTTCAATACTTTTCTATGCTGCTCTATTTTACTGTATCCTCGTTATATTTATGTAACGTTTATATTATTTACAAAGCAGACTATTTTTTTTTATGTATTTGTATCGCCAATGAAAAAATATTATATCACATCACAATTTTTTCGAGCTTTTTTGTAAAGAACACGTGGGCGATCCTGTTATCGGAGTCTGAGGGAGAAAAAAAAAGTTATTATCCCTAAAAAATGGAAAAATGGAAGTTGGGGAAAATAACTACGTACTTCTGTCCCATTATGTAGCGACCTTTTGATCTCCCTTCGCTGGCTCACTTCCATTTTTACATAAGAACATAAGAACATAAGAACGTAAGGAATCTGCAAGAGGCTGGTTGGCCTATACAAGGCAGCTCCTGTCATCATCATCATCATCATCATTCTCTCTCTCTCTCTCTCTCTCTCTCTCTCTCTCTCTCTCTCTCTCTCTCTCTCTCTCTCTCTCTCTCTCATCTGAGGAAACACGATACAGAGTCCAAATCCACCTCATTGTCGAGTGGGGGAGAAGGGGAGGAGGGGGGAGGAGGAGAGGGGGGAGGGGGCGGAGACATCCATTGTGTGTGTTTGTATCTTATGTGCTTTCCCGAGCCCTCTGTCTCTTATGTGAAAGGGGGGGAGGGGCGAGAGGGGAGGAGAGGAGGGGGGTGGGGGAAAGGGTGATTAGGGGGTATGGGGGGGTTGAAGGAGAACGGGGAGAGGTTTGGAAGAAGAGGGAAAGGTTTGAAAGAGAGAGAGATTTGGAAGAAGAAGAAGAACAAGAAGAAAGGGGAGGAAAAAAGGAGAAGGGGAGAAGTTTAAGGGTCTGGGGAGGGAAGAAAAAGGGGGAGTGGTTAGGAAGGAGAAGAAGGGGAGAGGCTTAGGGGTGTGGGGAGGGAAGAAGAAGCAGGAGGGAGAGAGTTTCGCAAGTAGTCTAGTAAAAGGAAAGAATTCAGGAAGGGAGGGAGAGAGAGGGGGAGGATAAGGGAATCTAAGTGTTCGAAAAAGGGGGACGGGATAAGAAAAGTAGCTAAGGGTGTCTGTAAAGGGAGAAGGTACTGGGGGCGAAAGGTCTAAGGGGTCAGGAGAAAGGGAGAGAAACGAGAGGGAAAATGTGAAGGGGGAGAAGGAGAATTGAATGAAGAGGGCAAAGGGAGGTGTGTCAGGGAGGGAGGAATCAGAAGAACCCTATTGTCCAAAGGCTCAAGGCAGGGAAACTGTCAAGGGGGACAGAGGGTGGAAGGAAAGAGAAGAGGAGAAAAGGGATAGGAAGGGGAGGAGAAGGAAAAGGGAAAGGAAGAAGCGAGTAGGTATGAACTGGAAAAGCAGAAAAAATGGAAGGAAAGGGCTAAGCAAAGTGTGTGGAAAATAGAGAAGGGAAAGAAACCAGGGAGGAAAATATAAAGAAGAAAGAGTAAAGAAGGGAGGTAAACGTAAAGAGTGAAGACGGAACACAGAAGGAAGAGGAAAGAAAGAAGACAGACAGGGAGGGAAAGAGGGAAAGAGGAAGTAACGACACACGGGAGAGATAGCAATGACGAAAAGAAATAAAGAATGAATGGAAAAGGGGAGAGTGAGAAAGAGGAATAAATAAATAAAATGAAGGACGGAAGAGGGGGAAGGGGAGAAGGAAAGGGGAGGCTAAGGAACACTGAGAGGAAAGGAAAGAAAAGTAGCAAAAAAAGGAGAGTGTAGGGAAAGAACGAGAAGGAGGAGAGGGATAAAGAAAGAAATAAAGAGGACGGACGGAGAAAAAAAAGGACAGGGGAAACTAAAGAACAGAAGAAGGGAATGGAAAGAGAAGAAACAGTAAACACGGGAGGTGAAGGAAGGAAAGAAAGGAAGAAACGGCGATGTAAGGAAAAGAAAAGGAAGAGGAAAGGGAAGGGAAAGGCTCTGGAGGAAGAAGGAGCGACTTAAGAACACTGGCCATTGGTGTGGAGAGTGTCCTGTGGCTTAGCGGTGGCCGTGGGAGTCCTGTTACCGCGCTAGTCCAGAATGTTATCTCGATACTCCCGAGGATTCACGCGGCATTAACTGTTTACAAGAATGTCCGCCGCCACTGAGGGACCGAGTGACCGTTGTGGCCTAAAAACACCCTCCGTCAGGCAAGGTATATTATAAACCCCTTTGGGATGTTACAAGGCTATTAGTGAGGCTACTCGAGGACGTGAAAGCCTCTCTAAGAAGATTTCGGGATAGCGTCTTGTGTTGGTTCTTCTTCGTCCTCTTCCACCACCACCACGACTACCACCACCACCACTACGACTACCACCACCACCGCCACGACTACCACCACCACCACTACGACTACCACCACCACCACCACGACTACCACCACCACCACTACGACCACCACCACCACCACTACGACCACCACCACCACCACCACCACCACTACGATCACAACAGCTATTTCAACCCCCACCATCACCACCATTACAATCACATTACAAGCACAACACCCCTCTCAACCACCACCACCATCACCACCACCAGTCCTTCAGATCGGCCGAAAAGTGACCTGGACCTCCTTTCTTGGGATTAAACAACGAAAAGGGCATTAGGAGGGGATTCGATGCCGTTTAAAGGAGGGTTGGATCCCACTCCCTCCCGGACCCTCGCCTCGATTGAATTACCTGCGTCCCTCCGCTTATTGCCCCGCCCAGGTGTTGTGTGGCGACGCGGCGTTTACCTGAAAGTATTTGTGACGTGGCGTGTCGAGGTGAGGCGTTGCGTGTGGCTGGTAAATGAGGCCTATTTCTAGCGCTGGATTTCTTGTGATATTAGTTATTCTTCTTTTCTCTTTTTTTTCTTCTTTTTTTGGTATTGAGCGAAAGATACTTGAATATATACACAAAAAGAATAAGAATAAACAAACGTGGGAAGCTACAAAAATAATATAGGAACGATAGTAAAGGAAGATGTATTACTGGACCTATTTCTGAGTGTGTATTTTTTAAGGTTTTTCGTATCCTTTTTCCCTCTCTCTCTCTCTCTCTTTGGTAATGAGGGAAGGATAGTAGGATACATAAACAGTAAGAATAAAGAAGCATGGACATGAAGAGAAGGAATAAAGGGGAATAAAGAAACACGGACAGAGAATAATAAGACAGATAAGACAGTAAAATAATAATGACCACAGAATAAAAAAAAATAATGTGTTAAGATAGCCCGTCACTATCGTATCATGGTCAAGGAGAGATAATGTATAAACAGTTACTGATGAATATGTACGCGACCTATTTCTTGCTGTGGATTTCTTTTGACTTTGCTTATTCTTTCCTTTCTATGTTTTTGGTATCAAGCAATAACACTTGGATACATAAACAAAAAAGAATAGCTGAACATGGAGAGAGAAGACATAAAGAAGAAAACATAGAGCAAGTCCATTTAATTTTCATCAAAGTGGAAGACAAATAAATACAGAAATGGACAAACTTAAAAATAAAGACAAATATATAATGACAGAAAACTGGGTTGAACGGTTGACATTAACAGTTAGATAAAAAAGGAACACCATAGATTATTGTGTATTGGTTTATAGGTAGATGATTTTTTATGTGCTTTTAAGGGTCAAGCGAAGGAGACATAAATACAAAAACAGTCAGAAAGCGGATAAAGACACAGAGAAACCACATAGAAGGCGGAAAGTTCGACATCAGGAATAAGATAAAAAAAGAAAATATAAAAGAGACAGACGGATATATATAGCGATAACATTATACAGGTGGGCGGGCAATATTTATTTTCTCTGTTCTAGTATCGAGAAAGGAGAAAAAAATGTATAAATAAACAAATAAATCATAGCATATCGAGAGAGAGAGAGAGAGAGAGAGAGAGAGAGAGAGAGAGAGAGACACTAATGAATAAAAAAATACGTATAAAAAGGAAGAAGAAGAGACGCTAAACCTTGTAATACTAATCTCTCTCCTACTTTACCTCCACTCCCTCCTTCCTTCCCTCCTTCCTCTTCTCTCCTCTCCTACTTTACCTCCACTCCCTCCTTCCTTCCCTCCTTCCTCTTCTCTCCTCTCCTACTTTACCTCCACTCCCTCCTTCCTTCCCTCCTTCCTCTTCTCACAACTCCTACTTTCCCTCCACGCCCTCCTTCCTTCCCTCCTTCCTCTTCTCTCCTCTCCTACTTTACCTCCACTCCCTCCTTCCTTCCCTCCTTCCTTCCCTCCTTCCTCTTCTCTCCTCTCCTACTTCACCTCCACTCCCTCCTTCCTTCCCTCCTTCCTCTTCTCTCCTCTCCTACTTTACCTCCATCCCGCCTTCCTTCCCTCCTTCCTCTTCTCTCCTTTCCTACTTTACCTCCATCCCTCCTTCCTTCCCTCCTTCCTCTTCTCTCCTCTCCTACTTTACCTCCACTCCCTCCTTCCTTCCCTCCTTCCTCTTCTCTCCTCTCCTACTTTACCTCCACTCCCTCCTTCCTTCCCTCCTTCCTCTTCTCTCCTACTTTACCTCCACTCCCTCCTTCCTTCCCTCCTTCCTCTTCTCTCCTCTCCTACTTTACCTCCATCCCTCCTTCCTTCCCTCCTTCCTCTTCTCTCCTCTCCTACTTTACCGCCATCCCTCCTTCCTTCCCTCCTTCCTCTTCTCTCCTCTCCTACTTTACCTCCATCCCTCCTTCCTTCCCTCCTTCCTCTTCTCTCCTTTCCTCCTCTTACCTTTCTCTCCTCTCCTCACCTTTTCCTTCTTCTATACTTTCCTCTCATTCATTCTCCCTAGATAATGTTTTGATATGATAACACTCGCAGAGGAGTAGCTTATTGGTGGTTATCACCTCTTGAAAAGACACACTCGTCTTGCGTTTTTTGAGGGACATTTTCCCGTAAAATCCATTGTTATATCCTCTCCTTTCCCTTCCCTCTCCTTCCTCCTCTCTCTTCTCTTCCCCCTTCTCCCTTTTCCTTCTTCTCATCCCCCTGCCCACTTTCCTCCCTTTCTCTCCATCTTTCTTTTCCTATCTCCCCTTCTCTCCTTCCATTCCTTTCCCTTCCCCTCCCTCCCTCCCTGCACCCCCCCCCCCTTACTGGCCCTTCCTCTCCATTACACCGTCCAGGTAAAGAAAGGAATAAAGGAAACACTGAAAGAGAGAGAAAAAAATACACAGTTCGTCTGGATCTGAGTCTTGTGAAATTCGATAGGGGGATAGATGTTATAAAAGGCTTTGCTCTCTCTCTCTCTCTCTCTCTCACAGGCTGATTTTGTCACACACACACACACACACACACACACACACACACACACACACACACACACACACACACACACAAGCAAGCAAACAAATAAACGTACACACACAAACATAGATAAGAGAGAGAGAGGAATAAAAAAAAAACGAGAGGAAGAGGGGAGAAATCGAGGGAGGAAGAGGAAACAAAGGGAGACAACGAGAGGGAGAGAAGGCAGCAGTGAAGGGAGATACAAAAGAGTAGTCTACACGGGAGGAAAAGTTGGAGGCCAGTTTCCTTCTTTCCGGTAAAAATAAAATGTATATAAATAAAAAAGTTTTCATACTAAACTATTTCCATTAATCTTTTGACCTCGATTCTAGATATACCAGCATTTGACCTGAAATATTTTTGTTCAGGTATTTCTTCGTTTGTTGTGCTATAGTAACTTTTGATAGATAGATATAGAGATGGATACAAAGATTGATAGATGAATGGACAGACAGATAGAGAGATATACAATAAATTTCAACTTAGGATTAGATTTACGAGCATTTATTTATGTCGAGATATTTCATTCCTTGCTACACTATATTTACTTTTGGTAGATATATAGATGGATATATATAAATAGGTAGATAGATGGATAGATACATATATAAAGAGAAATAGAGAGATACAAGGAAGTTTAACCCAGAAACAAAAGGAAGAAGACTCCCATATGTAAAAATCCATAAGCCCCCCCGAATCCTCACTATAAAAATAATTCATCCGTCTCAGACAAGACTGGGGCTGAATATCATCCCCCCCCAAAAAAAAGAACGAATAAAAAAATAGCCTTCACAAAACTACACACGAAGCCAGATACATTTACAGGAAGGACAAGTAAAGACGGAAACGAGTAGAAAAAGTAAAAGTGGATAAGAACAAAAAAGAAATACACAGCGAAGTAGCAGAAGAGGCGTTTCATCTTTATCAAAACTTTTAAGACACAATTTCAAAGCCTTTATCCTCGGCACACACACACACACACACACACACACACACACACACACACACACACACACACACACACACACACACACACACACAACCCTTCTCCCCCTTTCCCCCCAACACACAAGCATACCCCCCCCACACACACAAACATACCCCCCCCCCACACACACACACAAACACCGCCCCAAAAAGCGCACATACACCTCTCCCTCTCCCCCCCAACACACATCCCCTCCACCCCTCCCACACAACCAGTCTCTTATCTCGTGACGTTTTCAATCTCATTCCTCTCAGAGTCAATCATTCTCGCCCGTGGCTGTGACGTGATGAGCCAACTCGGTCACGGCTCCGGGTGGCTCAGAGATGAGTCCCCGAGAGGCTGTGATTGACGGCAGAAGAGGATCAGATGAAACCAAAGCCCGAGTGGGAGGCGAGGCTGCGAGAAATCATTTACAAAGTTACAAAGATACGTGAGATTTTCGAGTGAGATGTATTTGATTAACAAAGAGGAAATAAGCACTGGAGCTGGGAAAGAAGTACCAATATGAGTAATGAATCTAAACGCAAAGACAAAACTGCGAGAAATCATTTACGTGAGATTTACGAGTGAGACGTACTTGATAGCTGAAGACCGAATGACTTGTAGAGGAAATATGAACGATTAATGACAGCAAAGAGAAAGACGAACCTGCGATAAACTGTATGCAGGATTATGAAGAGAGATATTTATGAGTGAGATTTACTTGATTGCTGAAGATTGGATGACACGTAGAGGAAATAAGTACGATTAATGAGAGCAAAGAGGAAGACGAAACTCCGATACACTATTTGCAGAGTTATGTAGAGAAATGTTAATGAGTGATAAGTACTTGGTTGCCTAAGACTGGATAACATAAAGGAAACTAAGGACTTAAGAACGTAAGGAGTTTGTAAGAGGTCGGTAGCTCTATACAAGTTTGCAAGAGGTCGGTAGGTCTATACAAGGCAGCTCCTGTAAACCTAACCCCACCTAACCTCACTATCCATGAATTTATGAAGTACGATTAATATGAATACGAATACCGAAACTGAATAGGAAGATTAAACTCAGAGAAACTATTTGCAGAGTTATGTAAATAGTCGGGAGGCGTTTGTCAGGGAGGAGTACTTGATTGGCGAGGACTGGATGACTCGGGGAAAGTAAGCACGATTGATGAAACTAATAATGAAGAGGAAACTGCGAGACACCATTTGCAGAGTTGGAAAATATGAGATAAATGTGGAGGAGAATAGTGCGGGAACTGAACAAAAGGAAAACTAAATCTCACTGAATGACTTTATACACAAATACGAGGAACAAAATTGGGCTATAGAAAACAGAAACATATAATAATACAGTAGAAAAATTAGTACACGCATACACAAAGAAACTTAAACAATGAATACGAATAATAAATAAAGACTAGAAAACCAAAACAAATTAAAGGCGAGAAGACAAACATACAAAAGGAGAAAAAAAAAAATGAAGTGGAGTGAAAAGCAAGATTCTGGAGGAGTAGGAAGAAAAGGAGGAGGAGGAGGAGAAGGAGGAGGAGGAGGAAGAGGAGGTCAAAAGGGCACAAGAACCAATGATAATAAAGAGAGAGAGAGAGAGAGAGAGAGAGAGAGAGAGAGAGAGAGAGAGAGAGAGAGAGAGAGAGAGAGAGTCAGGCCGAGGGAAGTTGTGACGAAGCCGAAGTTGAACCAAACCCAGAACGCCTGACCTGCTGACATCCTCCTGATCCTTGCTGACCTCACCTGACATGTTCAAGGAAATTAATGCAGCCCGGAGAGAGAGAGAGAGAGAGAGAGAGAGAGAGAGAGAGAGAGAGAGAGAGAGAGAGAGAGAGAGTTAAAACGAGCTTCATATGGAAAAAAATGTAAATAAACTCTCTTCCAACATTTTACATACAAATTTCCTCCATGCAATACATTTTCTGTTTGCTTTTTGCCTGTTTGTGCCTTACGCTTCTTCCTCCTCTTTTCCCTTCTCTTCCTCCTCCTCTTCCTTCTCTTTATCTCCCTCGTTCTACACCAAAGTATCCTTATTTTAACTTTCCTCTTTTATTCTCTCTTTCTTCCTCTCTTTATCCTTGTATTTATTCTCCTGTGTTCCTCTTTAAACCATTTCCCTTTCCTTCCACTTCTCTTTCTTTCTCTTCCTTCCATCTCTTTCTCCTTCTATACCTAATCATCCTTATTTTACCATTTCTCTTTTCCTCTCTTCGTCATTCCATTTCTTCTTTCTCCGGTGTTTCTCTTTATAGCACTCTCCTCTCCTTCCTCTTTCTTTTCCTCTCTTCCTTCCTCCTCTTCCTCCTTCTACACAAAATCACTCTCGTCTAACCCCTTCTCTCTCTTCCTCCTCGCCCTTTCATTTCCTGTTCCCCTTTAAAGCTTTTTCCTTCCCTTCCACCCTTCTCTTCCTTTTCCTTCTTCCCTTCAACCGGTTTCCATTCTCTTCTTCCTACTCGTCCTCCTCCTACATTACTCCTTCCTTCCTTCTTCCTCTTCTTCATTTACTTTCTCCCCTTTACCGGTTTTCCTTCTCCTCCTCCTACTTCGCTTCCCGCCAGTTCCCTTCCTTCCACCTTTCTCTTCCTTCTTCCTTCTACCGGTTTTCCTGCTCGTCTTCCTGCTTCTTCTCACACCACTTTCCCTTCCATTTCTCCTGCTCTTGCCACTCCTCCACCTCCTCCTCCTCCTCCTCCTCCTCCTATTCTTGCCACTTCCCTTCATCCACCTCGTCGTCCCGCTCATCCTCATCCTCTCCAGCCCACCACAAGCTCGTTCCAAGTATTCTCGCTGTTGCTGCCGAAATCCTGGTGGAGCAATTTAATCACAATCTAAAGCAGTTCTTGCGACGAAGGAGGCAGCAGCGGGGGGTGAGGTTAAGAGGCAGGGTGGAGGGAGGGCTGGTGGAGGCTGGGAGGGAGGGAGGAAGGGTTAGGGAGGGAGAAATGGAGGTAAAGGAGGAAGGAAAGGAAGAGGTCTTGTCGTCGTCATCCCAAACGACGGCGCTGAGAGGAACTTGTATCTGATTGGAAGTGCTTGCCGTTAGCGTGTGTGTGTGTGTGTGTGTGTGTGTGTGTGTGTTGAGGGTAATGGTGGTAGGATGTGTGTGGGAAGGGGCGGTGGGGTGGGGCAGGGGGAGTTTATTTATTTATTTATTTATTTATTTATTTTATTTATTTATTTTGTGTGAAAGTACACTACTAATAAGTGCAACAATAATAATAACAACACTAACAATAATATTCCAACACAAGTCTGCATCATTTTCTCATTTCTTTTCCCTTTTCTCCTTTCCTTTCCTTTTTCTGTATTCATGTTTTTCTATATTTCTAAGTTACATTTGATTCCCCCATAAAACACTGTCAACAAAAGCACACATTCTACATTTTTTCCAGCAATTTATTCCCTTGTTTCATATACAATAATTCCCTGTATACTGACATTCATAACAAGTCAGCCATTTCACATTTCCTATCTAAAAAAAGCACACCATTGGCCTATATATTTATCAGTAATTACATATTTTCCACCACACTGTGTTTAGCCATATTGCTCTCCGCGTCTATGGCTGACCTATATGCGTGTTTTTATTTGCGCGTTTAATTAATCATTGTGGTCATATTCCAAACATTATGCAATTTCGTTCATACTCTCGGAATATTTAATCGCCGGCGTATGCGTGTGTGTGGGGGGTGGGGGGGCTATATTCGCACGCCGCCTGTATACATGAATATATACGCACTTGCTGGCCGGGGACACGCATTCATTTTTCCTTACACATAATAGTAAAAATAAACAACAATAAAAAATAACACGAAAAAATAATGAAACCAGAAATGACAAATAACAGAAGAAAAAACAAACACAAAACAATAGAAAATTACTAACTTGATAAAACTGATGAAAATTGGCATAAAGTCTCTCATGAAAAGAAGAATCATTAGAACAATACATAACAATACCTCATCAATCATTCGCTATTTCCTTCGGTCACCTATTTGCTTTTTACACACACAAAGGTAAAAACAAAAGAATAAAGGATAGAAAAACGAGATAAACTCCTGGAAATGGGAATGAAAAATCGCGCACAATGAGACCAATATATTATATTATCAACCATATGCGACTTCCTTGGACATAAAAGATCAAGTCCTCCATCTGTTCGCATCTCAAAAGGAAATGTTTAAGTCGCAGGAAGTGGACGACAGAAGGAGAGAGGGAGAAAAGCAAACCACCTGGCATCCGCAAGCCCCAGACGGTCAATTGGTGGCCACAGACGGAAGAGACAACGCCGGAAGGGCAGAGCGAAGAGAGAAGAAGGGCGGGAAAAACTAAATACCATGAACTAACCATAACAAAGGATGTTCAGAGAGAGAGAGAGAGAGAGAGAGAGAGAGAGAGAGAGAGAGAGAGAAAGAGAGAGCGGTGGCTGTACACAAAACAAACAACAGCTGCCAACATTCCCAGAGGTGCTGTGTAACCGTCCCCTCGGCAGCCTCGGAGTCACCTTAGCGGCATAGAAGAGACGGATAGCGCCGCATAACATGACTACACTCCCACCCGAGCCTCCACTCCGTCCCACTTCACTCCTCTTTACTCTAATTTGCTCTACTCTACTCCAAATCGATTAAACTCCACTGCACTATTCTACACTACACTCTACTCCCACTCAACTACTCTAACCCAAATTCACTCCACTCCAAATCCACTCCACCCCACTCCACTACGCACTCATTACTCCACTGACAAAATACATCACTCATTCACCCACTCACTAACCCACTAGCGATTTCATCAATTGAGAGACCAGTAAACTCACTCACTCACTCATTCACTCACCCATCCACCAAAAGAGTTCCCCACTAACACAAACTTAACACACCCAAGATACTAACAGATTCACTCACTCACTACCTTATTCAACGAAGTCAACCGCACACATTCCACCCACTCACAAAACCACAGCCTCATCTACTTACTCGGCCACTCTCTCCTCACCCACCAAAAAACACTCCATCCTTGTCCATCATTCTTACCGGGGAGAGAGAGGGAGGGAGAGAAAGACAAACACAGAGAGAGACAGACTTCCTCCTCTAAATTATTCCCTCGCTAAACTTCCTCCTCCTCCTATCCTCCTATTCCTCCTCCTCCCCCTACACCAAGTACTGTGCCAACGAGAGGAAGAAAGGAGGAGATAAGAAAAAGAGAAAAAAAGACAGAAAGAGGGAGAAGAAGAAGAGGCCGGGGGGAGAGGCGGAAGACGACAGGTGGGCAGCGTGAACAAGGGGGGGCGGGGGGAAGCAAGGTTACCTGGTGGAGAGAAGACAGGTGGGAGGCACGCGGATGAGGAGGAAGAGGAGGAAGAGGAGGAGGAGGAGGAGGAGGAGGAGGAGGAGGAGGAGGAGGAGGAGGAGAAGCGGTAAGCGTGTGTCACTAGCACCCGCGGCGATTTTTGGAGGAGGAGGAGGAAGAGGAGGAGAGGAGGAGGAGGAGGAGGAGAAGGTAGAGGAGGTAGAGTTTTTTCTTCTCTTTTTATTAATTACTTCAGAACAATTAACGAAACTACGCCATACACTTCTACTGTCTCTCCTTCTACTTCCGTCTACTTACTTCTACTTTCCTTCTTCTGTCTCCTTGTAAAAAAAAAGAAAACAACAATGAAAAAAAAGCCAGCTACTTACTGCTCCAACTTCCTTTTCCTTCTACTTTCCTCCTCCTGTCTTTCCTTCTACTCTCTTTCCTTCTGTCTTTCCTTCCTCCCCACTTCCATTTCTTACTCTACCCTTGATAAAAAAAAAGGAGGCAAAGGTGGAGGAGGAGGAGGAGGAGGAGGAGATGATGATGATGGTAGGAGAGGTGGTTATTTAGGAGAAGACAGGTACCGAATAAGGAATGGAGGAGATGATAATATAAATGCAAAGATCGGAGGAAGAGGAAAAGGAGAAGGAGGAGGAAGAGGAGGAGGAAGATGAGGAGGAGGAGGAGGAGGGAGAGAAGTGTATGCAAAGTAAGTGAAGCATAAGTAAGGAGGAATCAGGATAAAGGAGAGGATGAAGAGGAGGAAGAGAAGATGATGGCGAAGAAAGTCAAGAGGAATAAGAAGAGAAGAGAAGATAAAGAGGAATGGAAGTTAGCAAAGAGGAAGAAGAGAAGATAAAGAGGAATGGAAGTTAGCAAAGAGGAAGAGAAGAGAGTAAAAAGGAAGGGAAAAAAATAGAGAGGAATAAGTATAGAGGAAGTAGGAAATAAGTAAGAAGGAAGGAAGAAGAAAGTAAGAAGTAAGAAAGGGAAAGTAAGATAGAGAAAAAGAGAGAGAGAGAGAGAGAGAGAGAGAGAGAGAGAGAGAGAGAGAGAGAGAGAGAGAGAGAGAGAGAGAGAGAGAGAGTGTGTGTGCTGAGATGTGACTTAAGATTCTGACCAGCTTCCTGATCTCTCTCTCTCTCTCTCTCTCAATATCTATCTATCTATCTATCTATCTATCTATCTATCTATCCATCTATTCTAAAAGAGATCCGATTCTGGCAACTCTCCTCGTCCTCGTCCTCCTCCTCCTCCTCCTCCTTCTCCTCCTTCTGGTGCATATCTGACTGAGTGACAGGTGTGAGGCGGCAGGAGAAAAGGAGAAAATATACGAGATGAGAATCGAGATGAAGAGCGACTGGGAGACAGGAGGAAAAAGGAGACGAGAGAAAAAGGTAGAGAAAGAGAAAGAAGAGAAAGAGACGCCAAGAGAGAGAGAGGGAGAAAGAGAGAAGAGGAGGAAAGAGGCGAAAAAGAGAGGAGGGAGATTTTTCAAAGGCGTCGTCTGGCCAGAGAGGGATCAAGAGAGATGGAATTTGAAGGAGGAAGTGATGGAGTGAAGGAGGATGCTGGGCGACAGGATGAAAAGCGGGGGATGAGGAAGTACTTGGGATGCTCTGTATTCGAAAAGGAAATGGTCTGGTTGAAAGAAAGATGGAGGAGGAGGAGGAGGAGGAGGAGGAGGAGGAGGAGGAGGAGGAGGAGGAAGAAGACATGGGGGAGAAGGAGGAGGAGACGACAGAAAGAAAGATGAAGGGGAACGAAAAAGATACGGGGAAGGAAAAGTCGGGAGAGGAGCTGGAAAAGGAGGAGCATGAGAAAGAGGGAGAGGAGGAGGAGGAAGAAGAGGAGGAGAAGGAGGAAGAGGGACAATGGTAGGAATACACACATCAAAAACACAGATACCAAGGAAAGTTTCTGACAGTACTAAAAGTGTTTCTGAAGTATTGCGAAAGAAAAACAAGAAAAGAACGAAGAGAAAAAGGAAAAGAAAGAAGAAAGAGATTGAATGAAAAATACTCAAAACACAATAGAAGTACAAGTAAATAAAAAAAAAAATAATGAAAAAATAAACAAAACAGATGCAAAAATATAAGGCAAAAAATATTAAAGGAGAAACGAAGGAAGAATCACAAATAAATAGACGTTCCAGTGCAAGTTCCAGTGTACATTTAACGTTATTTTCTTTGATTTTTATTTTATTTTACGACACTGCAAAAAAAAAGAGCAAAACAAAAGGAAGCGTGTCACATTTTATTCCGTCTACGTTATATAAAGTTTCAATAATTAATTTTCTCCGCTCTGCGTTACACGGCAAAGTTTTATTACGATGTTATGTATGCTCTCTCTCTCTCTCTCTCTCTCTCTCTCACGAATATGTTGCCTTGAATATGTGTGAACAAACTGTTGAATCGCATCGTTCTTTATCGTTATTCAAGAGATTATTTGCACCTTGAGAGAGAGAGAGAGAGAGAGAGAGAGAGAGAGAGAGAGAGAGAGAGAGAGAGAGAGAGAGAGAGAGAGAGAGAGAGAGAGAGAGAGAGAGAGAGAGAGAGAGAGAGAGAGAGAGAGAGAGAGAGAGAGAGAGAGAAGATAAACACACACAACGGAAAAATTAACACACGAACACACACACACACACACACACACACACAAGCACAACAAGAGCAACTCAAACGCAAGCACGCAGTCGAGAACATGAAAGCCGCAACACCGCAACACAATAAACACACACACACACACACACACACACACACACACACACACACACACACACACACGAACCAATAACTGCAATATCAGGCTTATGGAACACACGATCAACACTCCACACTGGCGCAACACAGAAGGCAGTTTACCCTTTCAAAGGAACAGCAACACACCCGTTTATCCGAACACCCCCGCTTATCCAAACACCACATAACCTAACCCTCCCTTATCCGAACTGAGCCTAAAAAACCCCGCTAATCCGGTAACGCTCTCCTAACACTCCCGTTTATCCGAACATGCAACCGTAAAACCCCCTCTTAACGGGACAAAACACCCGTAACACCCTCACTTATCCGAACTGAGCCTAACACCCCCTGGTAACCCGGCAACACACCCGTAACACCCCCGTTTTTCCGAACAAGCAACGGTAAACCCCCCCTTAACCGGACAAAACACCCGTAGGACCCTCACTTATCCGAACCGCCCCTAACACGACCCCCGCTAATCCGGCCCCATATGCCAACACTCCCGATTATACGAACATGCAACAGTAACTCCCATGATTTTCCGGACAACACCCGACATAACACCCTCGCTTATCCGGACACCGCCACCGCCGCCGAAACCCCACCAGAAACCAGCTTTGCATCCGGACCGAGAAATCCATTAGCAACAAAGTCACTCCCTTTGTATATGTATTCGAGCCGAGCGGAGAATAAACTTGTTCATATATATTCCGCTGTGTATACCTGGTGCTCTCTCTCTCTCTCTGGAATAAGTTGCCTTGAAAATATGCGAACAAACTGTTGAATCGCATCGTTCTTTATCGTTATACAGGTGATTATTTGCTGTGTGTGTGTATGAGAGAGAGAGAGAGAGAGAGAGAGAGAGAGAGAGAGAGAGAGAGAGAGAGAGAGAGAGAGAGAGAGAGAGAGAGAGAGAGAGAGAGAGAGAGAGAGAGAGAGACTGAGACTATTACAGCATAGGAGTAGCGCGTCTCTAGTAGTAGTCCGAACAATAATTACATACAGAGACGAGGGAATGCATGCCAGAGTATGTGTGTGTGTGTGTGTGTGTGTGTGTGTGTGTGTGTGTGTGTGTGTGTGTGTGTGTGTGTGTGTGTGTGTGTGTGTAGTTGAATATATAGGTGTGTGTGGGTGGGTGGGTGGGTGTGTACGTATGCGAGTGCGTGTGCGTGTGCGTGTGCGTGTGTGTGTGTGTGTGTACGTTAGGACAGCGCACACTTTAGGAAATTTCACGCGTCGCACATCTCGCCAGGCCCTGGAGGAGGAGGAGGAGGAGGAGGAGGAAGGCGAGGAGGCTGGGAAGCAAGCAAGACTAACAAGAGATGGGAGTTAACAAGACGCTGAGTTTAACAATTCTCTTCGTGGAAATGGAGGCGAACAATTAACGTTTAATGAGACAAGTGTGAGTGTGCGTCGCCGTGTGTGCTGGTTCATAAGGAAGGAGAGGTGAGGAGAGGTAAGGAGAGTGGAGGAGAAGGTGAGGAAGAGAGAAGCGGCGGTGGAGAGGAAAAGAGAGAGAGAGAGGGAGAGAAACGGTGAGGGTGGAGGTGAAGGTAAAGAGTGAAGGTGGTGGAGAGGGGGTGACAGGGGAAGAGGTGAGAAGAGGTACGGAGAAGTGGAGGAGATGAGGAAGAGTGGAGACGGTGGTGGAGAGGGAGAGAGACAGAGGGAGTGGAAAAGGAGGTAAGGAGTGGAGGAGGAGGTGGAGAGGTGAGAAGATGAGTGGAGGTGTTGGTGGAGAGGGAGGGAGACAGAGGGAGTGGAAGAGAAGATAAAGAGCGGAGGAGGCGGTGGAGATGGGGAGAGAGAGAGAGGGAGAGAGGTGAGATGAGTGGAGGTGTTGGTGGAGAGAGAGGAGACAGAGATGGAGAGAGGGAGAAAGAGAGACAGACAGAACATCATTATCAGCAAACAGGTTATCCTACTAAAAAAACACCTTCGTTATCTATACTGTTGAAAGGAGACAC